>NC_140294.1:1090914-1093414 GCF_964030765.1 Micromesistius poutassou
AGACCCCCTACAGACCCCACCCAACACCTCTAGTTAATCACTTCAAAGGGAGATGTTATCATTCTGTGGGTTGGTGTCTGTGTGTGTCTGTGTGTGTGGGGGGGGAGGGGAGGGGGTGTAACAACAGAACACACACACACACGCCCACACACACACACACACACACACACAAACATCCACACACTAACTCCCCCACACTACGACAATGTTTAATAGTCCCTTTAGAAGAGACCAGATTTTTTTCTGGTTGTGCAATGTGAAAAGTTATCCGACTAGCTTTAGGGCGCACTCACACTAGGCCATCTGTACCGTTGCCCGAGTACGTTTGCCCCCTAAAGTCTAGATCGTTTGGCTAAGTGTGAGCACGCCATCCGTACTCAAGTACAGCTCAATCCCGTGGCCTCAGTGCACTTCGGAGTAGGTGTGCTCAGGCCACAGTACAGACGCTAATGAGCCGACACGTGCACACGCACGGATACACAACCTACATGTACAAGAGGCAACCATACTCAGGCCCAGTTGAGATTTCCTAGTGTGAGCACAGGCCAGCGGCACAGTAGGTGGTGGGGGGCAATCGTACTTGAGTACGGTACAGGGAAACTTTCCCTAGTGTGAGTGCGCCCTTAGAGTAATGGACTATGTGCTGCCATTCACAATCAAATGGGCTGCTTGGGTCCCGACTTGACAAATGTTGACACAGCCACAAACTCTTGCTCGTTACTTTGAAGAGAGCCACTAAAGACCACAAGAAGAAAAAAAAACCTCTATACACTTCATAATCGGATGAATCAAATCAAGAAACAAACACCGTTGCCAAAAAACAAACAACAAAGGATTTCCGGAACAATGCACTCAAACAAGGAGATCTCCCCGGAAGAAACAAAAGCCGGGACTGTCATTGCCAATTGCCAGGGCCTCGTTCTGTTTCCAACTCGGAAGACCCCCCCACTACACTCCAGCCATGGTAAGCCCTGATCACAGCTATTACATCCAGATCCGTCGTCCCGATATTTGGTCTGAGACAAATTGAAGTCACCTGGCAGTGCAACGCTACAGTCTCCTCTGAGCTCGCCTGCGATCGCATTTCACTTCGACCGCTCGACACGCAAATCACCACCAGAAGAGCCCGTCTGGCAATGGTTCTGATTAAAGCCGACGAGGAGAAAAAAAAAAAGCGCTCCAAACTGGATCCGTAAGTTAAGCTGGCAAAGTCCCCGAGACTTTAGAGGGATTTGTACGTAGGATGTAAGATCTCCTCGACATCAAGGTGACCTCGCTGCAAGAGTGCACAGCGAAGCGGGCACGTACCGCAATGATATATATATATATATACGCTCACAAACGTCACATCAAACAGGGGGCAGAATTGATCCTTGACCGCGTTCCCGGCTGCGTTTTGGGGGAACCCCGTTTGCATCCAGGAACGCAGTCAAAGACCCCTGTTCCTGGATGCATACGCAAATGTCCAAATACAGCCACATTCCCGGCTGCATTTGGGGGCCAACGTTTGCGTTCCTGGATGTAAACATGGGCCGCTAAACACAGTCGGGACCGCACTCGGGACCGCATTCGGGAACGCTGTCAAGGACATAGACATGCCCTCAAGGATGTACACATGTCCCTTCAAGGACTGCGACACGCAATGCCTTAACACGTGCGACGAGATGACGGCTTCCGCTAGCATCGCACGGCCGACCTTTCCCTATGGAAAGTCTCGGCGGCGGCCGTAGATTAACTGTGTGGAGCGCCGCGTCTCGGATGCTCTCGGGAAGCGCTCACAGGCTTCACACGTTATTAGCGCACGTATTTTTAGCCTCCGGACGGTAGGGACCGGATCACTGGACAGGAACACACACACACACATGTACATATAGACATACACACAAAGAAAAGCAGGAAGAGGGGTTTAAGGAATTAATGGAAGGAAATAGAGCGACCGGACGGCTGAATGAAGCGGTACTCAGTGGAGTACGGGTGGACAACCCTATACTCTATTCATCCCTTCATTCTATCCCTCTATTCAGCCATTCATTGACGCCGTCTGTTGCGTTCCATCTACAGGACCGTCCTCATGATACCCGGTGGGTTTCCAGCCCTGGGAAACTTTATCCAACGTCACAATTAATCATCGCTTTTTATTTTCTAGGCCCTCAGCGAAATACCCCAAACATCACCTCATGCCTTCCAGAGTGACCGCAAAGCCCCCCCACCTCACGCCCAACCCCAACCGAGCGGAAGGTCACGGTGTTGCGTAACGCTCAATTATCTAATTCAGGGACCAGGGTAATCCCCCCATCACCTCACCTCGCCGCCCTCTCCCCAACCAGGGAGTTAATCAGGAAGTCAGACCTGTCTTTTGTCTGGTCCCGGTGGCTGGAGGGCGTGGACGGTGAGCAGAACAATGGAGCAGGAACGCCGCGTCAGGGACAACGAGACACAAGCTGGAACTTAAGACCTGGTCCCCCAGCCGAGGGCTGTGGTCGGTGTGTAAGTGTTTGTG
>NC_140294.1:1100914-1172327 GCF_964030765.1 Micromesistius poutassou
TTGCTCTTTCTCTCTCTCTCTCTCTCTCTTACTGTCTGTCTGTCTGTCTCTCTCGCTCTGTCTCGGACGGTCTCTGTAACTGTCTTAATTCAATTCAGTTGAAGGGCTTTCTTGGCATGAAAAAGGCATTCCTTAATATTGCCAAATCACAACAGTAACGAGAACATAAACAACACAATACTAGTAATGGCACAAAGCCAAAAAGACAAAGACCACAATGCAGTGGCGTTGCAACAGTAACACAACGACAACGCACTACGAAAACAGTGATGGGACATGACAGAACCGTGGTTATAAGGTGTGTCCCTGCTTGTCCCTGAGGTTATGACAGGTGAGAACATATCCTGCTGCCAACAAGCAGCATTTTAGTTTTTCCCCAATGAATATATTAAAAAATTTTTTTTGTACTTAACATGCAGTGCAGCAGCAGGCAGCTTTGTGCTTTGGGTGTCCCCTTTCACTGTGGACAGAAGCTGTGTTAGAAATCGTTCCCTATCACGGATATAGTGCACTATATAGGGGGTGCTCGCCATTTTGTAGTGGTGTTTGAATTCTCAGTGGTTCATTTCATTCACTATAAAGTGGACAATAAAATACCCCAAATTTGAGTGAACATAAGATGTTCCCTACATGTATACCACAATGCAATGCGGTCGTGTATGACCGTGGTGACCGAATTCTCGTTTGTTCGTTCCCTATATAGTTCACTATATCATAAACACTACATAGGGAATAGCGAGTGAGTGAATAGGGAACGATTTCGTGGCCAGCCTGTCCTCCCGGGGTGAGCCCGGTCTGTCAGTGGCGCCCTATCTCCAGGGCCAGGCGTTAGGGTTAGGGCGTGCCCGCGGAGACGGGATCTGGTCAGTGTCTTCCTAAATGTGTGGAGTCAGATACGGAGCTGGGGTGTACTCTGCTGGTGTGCATGGACGGTCGAGGGCCAGACAACCAGTCCATCTGTCTCTCTCTCGCTCTCTTTCTTTCTTTCTTTCTTTCTGTCTCTATCTATCTCCCTTTAATCTGCTCCAAGAATAGCTGACTGAAGAAGAGCGGAACGTAGGGGCAGAGACGGAGAGACAGAAGGCGGGATAATAAAGAAGAAAATAATGATATGAGACAGAGAGAGAGAGAGAGAGAGAGAGAGAGAGAGAGAGAGAGAGAGAGAGAGAGAGAGAGAGAGAGAGAACAAAATGGTGTCTATAGAGGAGAGGTGAGTGGGGCAAGGAGATATATAACACATGCTGAGAAGGAGACAGAGACAGAGTGAGAGAGACAGAGAGTGTGCGTGTATGTGTATGTGTGTGAACAGTATGTGTGTGTGTATGCATGTGCATGTGTATTTGTGTGCGCGTGTCCATGAGAGCGTGCGTTTGTATGTGCACGAGCGCGCATGTGCGTGTGTGTGTGTATGCATGCGCATGTGCGTGCGTGTGTGCGTGTCTAGCAGCAGCAGCATTGTTAGCGCTATAGCTATTTTAGGCAAAGACGGTTTCCCTTGCAGCCACATACACGCTGCGCAGTGTGTGTGGTGTGTGTGTGTGTGTGTGTGTGTGTGTGTGTGTGTGTGCCCTTGTGACTTCTTCTCCTTCACCCTGATCCTATGTCAGAGATGTGACAGTGGTGAGGGGACACAGAAGCCAGTTGACCAGAACGTTGGGACTCGAAGAAAGTACAAGAGAAATGAGTTTGGTATTTTACAGCATTGTTTTATTGTTACAATAGGGTCAAATAATAGAGATAAGAGACGTATACAAATATTATATAACCTACATTTTAATTAATATTAATAGCCTATTAGATGTAAGATATTGCAGAATAAAACCCCTTTGCGCCAAGTGTGTGTGTGAGTGCAGGGGTGTGTGTGTATTAGTAAGTGTGAATTTGTGTGTGTGAGCACAGTGTGCACCTGAATTTCATTAACCTTTAATACATACCTTTTTTAATAGGGAGCGACCTAGCGAGAGAGAGCGAGAGAGAGAGAGAGAGCGAGAGACACACACACACACACACACACACACACACACACAGAGGAGAGAGAGAGAGAGAGAGAGAGAGAGAGAGAGAGAGAGAGAGAGAGAGAGAGAGAGAGAGAGAGAGAGAGAGAGAGAGAGAGAGAGAGAGAGAGAGAGAGAGAGAGAGAGAGAGAGAGAGAGAGACCACGGTGGCCCGACGTATCTCCGGGTGACGTCAGCGTATCGGGTCTGTTGCTTCCAGCGACTCGCCTCGTCCACCGCTCACTCCCGCGCGGCGCGCCTTGCGTTTCGCCTCGCTGACGAGACTTCACAACTCAAAGTCAAGTCAAAAGGAAACACTACAGCATTTCAGCCGGGCTTCACGCAACTGCTTTTCTACAAACACACACGCGCGCACACACACATACAGAAATATACACGTAAACCAACACACACACACACACACACACACACGCGCGCGCGCGCGCACAGGTCAACACGCGGTGGAATAAGGGGGAGCACAATTGGAAAAAGTGAAGCTCATCTGTGGCTTGTTCTTACCTCGGACGTCCCAGAAGAAGCCGCTGAACAGCGATGGAAAGGTGACTATAATTTTTGGATTTTACGCATTAGTTTAAAAACAAACTATTGGACTTTCTTTGACGTTTTCTTCGTGCGCCGTGAACAGGTGGGGTCGTGTAATTCTAGACAGAAAAGTGGATTCCATCAGAAGTGACTCAAAGAAAGATCGCGCGTAAACAAGTCTACCGTGTATCACCACAAACCCTCACGGGAAAGTGCTTTCAGGTTGATGTTGGTCAGACAGTCGGAAGGTGTCAAGAAGACAACCCGTGCCTGTGGCAGAGAGCGAAAGGAGAACTGGACCACCGCTAGCAGGCGACTTCAAACCCAAATACAAAAAATGGCAACGCACGAATTTTGCAACCTTTGAGTTCGCGCTGACAGACACAACCCTCCTGCTGGAAACAGGAATTGTAAACCCACTTTGAATCACTGTATAATCACAGTAGAATAACAAGAATCACAGTAGAATAACAACTTCCAGCCATGGACGGTCCACTATGCCAACCTCCGGACGCTTTGAACATGGACACCGCATCTCCAACGCTGTGCGCAAATTTGTTATTATCCCGCAATATTCGCAAGACCCTCCGTCTTTATTAGTAAAAAAGGACGACCACACATCTGTTTTTCTCTTGTCGTAACGCATCATCCGGGGGTCAACCATGGACGACAAGAGCGCCCCGTGCCACTCGAAGCAGACCATCGACGCCAACATGAGCCCCCTGATCAGCGCCGTCATGTTCGCCGCGGGGGTCTTCGGCAACGTGGCCGCGCTCGTGCTCCTCGAGATCCGACGTCGGCGGGAGTCCGGCGGCGCGCATCGGCGCTCGCTCTTCAACGTGCTCGTCACGTCGCTGGTGGCCACCGACCTGACCGGCACGTGCCTCGTCAGCCCGCTGGTGCAGGTGTCGTACTCCTTGAACACCACCCTGGTGGCCATGACGCGCCAGGGACACCCCGTGGCGTGCGCCTACTTCGGCTTCAGCATGACCTTCTTCAGCCTGGCCACCATGTCCATCCTGTTCTTCATGGCGCTGGAGCGCTGCCTGGCCATCGGACACCCGTACTTCTACAGCCGCTGCGTCACCAAAAAGTGCGCCTACATCACCATCCCCTCGCTGTTCTTCCTCTGCGCGCTCTTCTGCTGCCTGCCCTTCGCGGGCTTCGGCGACTACGTGCAGTACTGCCCCGGCACGTGGTGCTTCCTGGACATGAACCCGCAGTTGCGGCAGCACCGCGCGTACGCCACCCTGTACGCCAGCGTCATGCTGGCGCTCGTGCTGGCCATCGTGGCGTGCAACGGCTCCGTGGTGTACCACCTGGTCAAGATGTACCGGCGACGCCGGAGGAACGGCGGCTCGGTGACGGCGCGCTTCAAGCGGGAGCGCGGCGTGGTGTCCCTGGCCGAGGAGGTGGAGCACCTGATCCTGCTGGTGTTCATGACCATCATCTTCATCATCTGCACCATGCCGCTAGTGGTAAGAGAGAGGATGAGAGTGTTTGGAAAGTGTGTGGATGCTACGTTGATGCTGCGCTTTGCTCCTTGCTTGACTCTTTGGAGAAAAACTTTAAAAAGTGCACTTTTAAAAAAAACAACACACAGAGACTGCTGAAGTACACACACGCACGCCCGCACACTCAAACACACACCCACACAAGCTCACACTCCACCCCCCTCTAACACACACAGAAACAGAAGACACAAACACACATCCACACACGCCCCCACCTACACACACACACACACACACACACACACGCACGCAAAAACACAGACACAGAAGACACACACAACTCTAACACATACACACACACGCACTCGCAAGCCCCCCTCTCTGACACACTCACACACACTCACACAAACACATATGGACACAGAAGACAGACACACACACACACACACACACACTTGTTCTCTCCCTCCAAGTTATTCTAACTCTTACAGTGACATGAACTCAACAAAAGTCAGCCAAACAGCAGTCTCACGCTAGCAACTCTGTTTCAGTGTATGAGTGTGCGTCTGTGTGTTGTTGTGGTGTGTGCGTGCGTGCGTGCGTGCGTTCGTGCGTGTGAGAGACGTCACAGAAGCGTTTATGGGCCATCCAGTAGGTCAAATGCGCAGGTGTGCAAGAGGGAGTTCACCAGGGTTATAGCGTGTACATCCGGAGGGCACACTAGCTAGGGCTAGAATTGTTTTTGTTTTTGGCGAGGTCGTCTCTCACCTTGTTTGAGGTCAGAGTGCGTCCGCGAATAGAGCTGGTCGATCAAAGGGGAAACTGTCTGGTCTCACGCACGTGCACAAATGTACACAGACACACACACACACACACACACACACACACACACACACACACACACACACGGTAAACACATTGCCATCATGTTTGGTTCGGTTCAATGGTGTGTGTGTGTGTGTGTGTGTGTGTGTGTGTGTGTGTGTGTGTGTGTGTGTGTGTGTGCTTGTGCTTGTGCTTGTGCGTATGTGTGCGTCCGTGTGTGTGTGTGTGTGTGTGTGTGTGTGTGTGTGTGTGTGTGTTAGAGTGTCTTATGTGTGCGTGTGTGTGCGTGCGTGTGTGTGAGCCAGAAAGAAAGAATGAGTGAGTGGTGTGTGATAATATTCAGAAATGAAGCCATTCATGAATTATGCAGAGGGCTCTGAGGTTGATGCACTGCCAAGGCGTAGATGGAGAAATGAAAACTGCCGGCAATACAGTTGATTCATTGTTCACGCAACAGGTAGAATATAGTCAGAAACACATCTTCATAATGGGATGGTGGACGTGATGGTAAAGTTAAAATGTTAGCATCACAGGCCTGATGGTCGTGCAATAAACCTGCTGCTTTAATGTGCGAATTTAGAGCCGTTGAGAGAGAGAGAGAGAGAGAGAGAGAGAGAGAGAGAGAGAGAGAGAGAGAGCAGACATAGCAATGTACAGGGAGAGAGAGAGAGCAGAAAGAGCAGATGAAAGAGAGAGGGAGAGACAGCAGAAATAACCGATGTAAAGAGAGAGAGCGAGAGAGAGAGAGAGAGCAGACAGAGCAGATGTAAAGAGAGAGAGAGAGAGAGGGAGAGAGAGAGCAGAAAGAAAAGATATATAAAGAGAGAGAGCAGAGAGAGCAGATGTAAAGAGAGAGAGAGAGAGAGCAGAGAGAACAGATATAAAGAGAGAGAGCAGAAATGAGCAGAAGACAGACAGATTTAGTCCTCTCCCCCTCCCTCACTACGTTTTCTCGAGCGTCGAGAAGCGTCGCATTGACCTGGCTGTTAATGACAGGTAGGATGGATTCCCCGAACCAATCAGATTGATTTGCTGATAAACAGCGGAGCGCGACACTATAATCCTACATAGCGCCGTTTTTTTTGCCAAATTACTTCGGCTAAAATATTGACTAAATATTCCAGAGCCCACACGGTTCAGCACGGTACAAATCTCAACATCTTCATATCTTTCCCTGTTCAGTGCCAGCGAGCTCGCCTTCGGGGTTTCTGAGGGTACTTAGACGTGACCATGGATTGACTTGTCGTAAAAACCTGCAATCACACAGGTAAACCGCTCATTAAAGGGGCCGTGGGCTGTGGGTGATGTGGGCGGAGTCAGGCTGCTTCTCCAGCTCACTGTATGCCTGGGCTGGCGGGGACAAATCGATCAATCAAGGAGATAATCCAATGGTTTAGGAAGTGATGAGGCGTGGAATGCGTTTGGAATGCAGCCAGTGTTCATCAATGCTCATAAATCACATTTATTCATGTGAATTTGCCACATGAGGCCATTTTCCACTGGTTGGCATCCAGAAGATGATAATCAGTGATTGAAGACAGATGAAAAATGAAATAATATCTATAAAAGTATAAAGCATATATATGAACAACCTAACTAACAAACAAACTAAGAAATAAAGTGTACAAGTGTAGAATAAACAACTGAACAACCTTACTAGTGCAGCAAACGTTATTTAATGTCAGTGTGGATCCAAACAGGGACATCGCCATTTTACAAAGCCAAAACTATTTAGTTATGTAGTGGTGGCTTGTATCGAAAAACGACTTGAATAGAGTAAACACAGACGTTGTAGAAGCAATTCGTGATCACGGGAATCCAACCCACAACCCAGAATCATGTGGGATGCCAGAACCCCGTTGAGCTGTGACAACAACTGTGTCGAACGTGTTTCAACACCGACGCACGTTGTGAAATGTGTGAAAGGATTGTACTCATGCACACTCTCACCGTGACTCATGAAAATCACTTTGAGTTGCAAAACGTGAACGTCAGACACGGCACCAAGCGAGGACGTTTCACCGCGGTCCCAGGCCCAATTATTGGCCTTTTAGTGGCACGTTCCTGTGGTCACTCTCCTCACCCCTTCTGTATGGATGACTTCCCTTAACATATTGGCAGACCTCTGCAGAGGGGGGGGAGACCTCTTCGGACCAGGGCCAACCGCAGTCCCCCGTACTAGATCACTTTAACTGCTCCTTCTGCAGCGGAGGAGGAGAGGAGAGGAGAGGAGAGGTGGGGAGGCAGAGGAGGGGGAGGCAGAGGTGGAGGAGGAGAAAGCGGAGTAGGAGGAGAGAGGAGGAAGAGGCGGAGGGCAGAAAAGGAGGAGGAGGAGAGGAGGATGCGGCGGAGGAGAGGAGGAAGAGGATGATGAGGCTGATGAGAAGAGAGGTGTAGGAGGAGAGGAGTAGGAGGAAGTGGGAGAGGAGGAGGAATGGGAGGTGTGGGAGAGAGGAAGAAGAGGAGGATGGTTGGATCGTTTTGCATTTAAATCAAAATGGACGTTTCAGTAGCGGCACAATGCAGTGATTGGTAGATTGTGCGGTGGCTCTGGCACGGCTGAGTGCAGTCTGTCTCGCCCATGGACATGTGTTGAATAACAGCCCATTATTTATGTTTTATGGGCTGTTGTCAGTTATTAATTGGGAGAATGGCACTGAATAGCAATACGATGGTAATTTACCGCGTGGGTGCCTAAGTGATTGAGAAAGAGATTCACAGAAGTATTCAGAAGAACCTTGAACGAAACAGACGGGGTGGTTGACCGAGAAGCCTCATTAAAAGTGAAATACTTGTAATGACGCCCAACTACTCGGTTGTGATGTCAATACCATTTAAAGTAAACAAAAACGGTATCTCTCTCTCACACACTCTCACACACAAACACACATACTGCGAGTATATATATTTTGTTCATGTACACACATGTATTACACATGTAATACACATGTATTACACAGTTACACACATAAACAGTTTAAATATAATTCTTACAAAAAATGGATATAAATATATACCAATATATAGGCTATGTATTTTTTAAATACACAAAAAAAGAATAAAGAAAATGTATAAAAATATATAAACGCGCAAACACCTGTGACTGATTGCTCCTACAGGTGCAGATGTGTATAAACCCACAAACACACACATACTGTTTGTTTTGATATCAAAATGAATAAAATATGAACACAGAAAAAGCAATGTACGTTCCTTTCTCTGGCACACAAACACAAACAGACGCACACACACACACACACACTATGCCACTTGTAGTTTGATATCTGCAGAATAACGTAATATGATCCATTTGTTTGCCTGTGTGTGTTTGCCTGTGTGTGTGTGTGTGTGTGTGTGTGTGTGTGTGTGTGTGTGTGTGTGTGTGTGCAGACATTGTGTGCCCTATTGTTACATAATAACAATCTTCTCTGATCCATGAATAATTAAGAAGGGTGGAAGGTGGGTTTTAACAGGGACAGACAGACAGACAGACAGACAGACAGACAGACAGACAGACAGACAGAGGGTAGAGAGGACAGAGATGGTGAGACAGACAGACAAACAGAGGGTAGAGAGGGTAGAGATGGTGAGAAAGACAGACAGACAGAGGGTAGAGAGGACAGAGATGGTGAGACAGACAGACAAACAGAGGGTAGAGAGGGTAGAGATGGTGAGAAAGACAGACAGACAGAGGGTAGAGAGGACAGAGTTGGTGAGAAAGACAGACAGACAGACAGAGGGTAGAGAGGACAGAGATGGTGAGAAAGACAGACAGACAGACAGACAGAGGGTAGAGAGGACAGAGATGGTGAGACAGACAGACAGAGAGACAGACAGACAGAGGGTAGAGAGGACAGAGATGGTGAGTCAGAGACAGACGGTAGAGAGGGGGAGACAGAGTCCGACGGTAGACTTGCAGACTTGGCACAGACAAATTCATATTGTTGCAACAATGAGACATAGATATTGTATCAAAGAGATTTGTGTAGCTCTGGAAACAATTAAAAGATAAACCTTCCTTTCAAGCGTGAAAGGCGGGACCACAAAGTCCAAAACAAAAGCGGTGGTCCGCGAAGAACCAGACGTGACCCCTGACCCTCAGCACAGACCGATCAACCCTCATCGATTGACATGTGAGCTGCATGATGGATGTGGCTCTAGGGAGTATGGTACTATCAGGCGGAGAGAGCTGTAGTTTAGAGAGAGAGAGAGAGGTATAGATTAAACAGAGAGAGAGAGAGAGATAGTTTGAAATGAGAGAGAGAGAAAGAGAGAGAGAGATAGTTTGAACAGAGAGAGAGAGAAAGAGATAGTATAAACACAGAACAGAGAGAGAGGGAGAGAGATGTATAGTATAAACAGAACAAAGATGTAGAGAGAGGTATGCTTTAAATAAAGAACAGAGAGCGAAAGAGAGAGATAGAGAGAGAAAGGTATAGTTTAAACCAAAACAGAAAAAGAGAGAGAGTGAGAGATTGTGTGTGCTGGCCCGGGTGATTTACTACATTAATGAACTGACGCGTCAAAATGGTGCGCTGTCTTTCTCCAAAGGTGAGCCTGGCTTCATCTGATGTACTCTCCAGATGAAATGTGCTCACGGTTATGGCATGGCATCGCCTCGCCTACGCTCTACATCAAATGGGAGCGTGAGAACGTATAATACAACGTGACCGCATGATAATCACATCGTGTTTTGTTTTTTTAGGTTTATACGACCCGCGTTGTATTAATAACAACGGCATGTGTGTTTTATGCCCCGATGCTGTGTGGGGTGAAAGCGCACAGCATTCTGGGTAAGACAAGGGTGATTGGGTGTGTGGTCTGTGTTATTCGTATCTTAGCATAAGACAGAAGGCAACACCTTTGGCGGCCATCAATCAAACTTCCCCAGTCTGCCACAGCTGCACCCTTCCAGGAAAACAGACACAAGCAGGCACTCCTCTCTGATTGGCACGTACTCCCTCAGCCCAGGACCCAAATCACAGAACACTCGCAGATGTCTGGCCTGCAGTGAGCAGAGCAGGATGAATGATCTGTGAAGGCCACAGATGATTTTTTACGGTTCCTTTATTCCTTCTTTATACTCTCTTTATTCTTTTCCCGATAATCAGAAACAACAATCTTTGTTTGCGCCCTCATGCACGCTCACGTAGTTCACACGCAACACCGGCACGTAGAGGCAAAATGATGGGCACACCCAGACGTGGTGGAGACACACGCACGCATGCACGCATGCGCACACACACACACACACACACAGGAACGAACACTGCACAACATGAAGTTGCTTATCTGGAAATATGAATAAGCCAATCACTACATGTGCATGTGATTAAAAAGACATCTGGCCCATTAGCCAGTGGCTAGCCCCCTGCTTCACAAACACATTCCACCCGAGACACGACCAATCAACACTGCCCTCGCTCCGTTAATTTTCAACATTTTCACCGAATAAATTAGGGAAGAAAAAAATGTCTGCAATTTCACTTCTTCATTCGAGTTCTCGGTTTCTTCACGTGACTCGATTTGAAACAAAGTATCGGTTCAACCCATTGGTCCAAAGTGTGCCTTGGACCAGTTGGGGCCGGGACTGAGTTTGCAGGGGGCGTCAAGGGCGGAGGTGAATGTGTGTTGATGGAGCCAGTTGCCGTGGTGACAACGGGGGGCATGGAGTCAGGAAATTGGACTCCACACCTCACTCGCCCTCACCTCAAGGCACCACAACAGAGGGTGATGGGGTACTGCTGAGGGGCTAGAGGAAATGGATCCCCTCCAGGGACAGGAAGAGAGGGGGGAGAGAGAGAGGGAGGGAGAGAGAGAGAGTGATGACCAGTGGATTAGTGAATTACGGCAGGGATGAAAGGGTGCGGGTGAGTCAGAGGGCGACGACGGGTGAGCGGATGAGAGAGAGACTGAGCGCGCGAGAGAGAGAGAGAAAGAGAGAGAGAGAGAGAGAGAGAGAGCGCGAGACAGAGACTGAGCGGGGTTGTTCAGTTTTCCTGCCAAAAAGAAAGCATAAAAGCGAAAAAGGTACGGATAGATGGAGTGATATACCGATTGAAGAAATAAGTGTAGAAAGATGTGGGAATTACAGCAGGGAAGGGAGAAAGAGAGAGAGAGAGATGAGGTGAAACAAGGCCCTGAAAGTTCTAATAATAATGTGTTGTCGCGTTCTCTGATTTTTATTAGAAAACATGACATCATTGTTCCTCCCCACACCCCTGGGGGCTGGAGAGAGAGAGAGAGAGAGAGAGAGAGAGAGAGAGAGAGAGAAAATCTGTCACGGTTTCCTGGGATTGTATTAAAATCCCATGGCAATCATTAAACTGCTGTTTCCCAAGCATTCCTGGTGCCTCATCAAGTCAGAAGGCGATCAATGTGTGGATGTATGTTTGAAAGTGAGCACTCCAGACCTGCCTTAACCTCCAATCAGCCTCTGGATATATGGGTCCTACTCCAGATTAAAACATGAATGGCTGTGTATGGCTGCCAGTGGAAGGGTATTGGGTTTGATGCCCGTTGTCCACCTGTAGGTTTTCTTAAGCAAGATACCCCTGACCTCTTCCTGCAACCTTAACAACATGGATCTGAATGAACTGCAGTTCTCTTTGGATAAAACCGTCTTCTAGATAATAGTACATACTAGGGGTGTAACGATACACTAAAGTCACGGTTCGGTACGTACCTTGGTTTTTAAGTCACGGTTCGGTATGTTTTTCGGTACAGCAGTTTTTATTATTTTATTAAACAATTTGATTTTGATTTATTAAATTGTATCAAACAAATGCCTTACACAAATGAAAAGACATCAAATACAATTGAGGATAAAAACACAATAAAGTCCAGGACTTATTTCCATTGTGGTCCTCAACACAAAACATCAGGACAAGACAAGACACTAATGCCGCTTTTCCACTGCCAGTACCAGCTCGACTCGACTCGCCTCGCCTTTTTTGCGTTTCCATTGGCAAAAAAAGTACCTGGTACCTAGTACTGGGTACTTTTTTTTAGTACCTCCATCGAGGTTCCAAGCGAGCGGAGTAGGTACTTTTGTGTGACGTAAACAGGCTGCTGGTAACTGATTGGCCAGCGGCTGTAAATGGGAATAATCACTCAAAGTTAAGTTGTGTCCGGCGTGGTTGGAGTCCATGAACCCGCTCCCGAGGGGGACACTGATCAGCGTTTCGCCGTGTGTGTAGCTCCTTTCCCGGGGCTAGAGTTAGGCTGCGCGTGGTTGTGTGTGTCGGGCGTGGTTGTGTGTGTCCGGCGTGGCTGGAGTCCACGGACCGGCTCCGGAGGATCAGCGTTTCGCTGTATCGTTTTAGTGTCGTTCCTTTCCTAGGGCTCGAGTTTCGCCTCCATCAACGTTACCGTATGACAACAATAGACACGCAGTCATTGCGCTTTTTATTTTATTTTATTTCCCATCATAACCTTTCCCGGGAATCAGGAAATAGTCTTGATCAGATTCAGATTTCCCGGGAATCGCGTGATTAAAACCTAATGACGACCCGCCCATGGTGGAGAGGTTCTTTTCTACGACCCGCCCACATTGAAGAGGTACTTTTTTAGATGGAAACGCGCCTGGAACCGAGTCGAGTCGAGGCGAGTTGAGTCGAGTCAAGCTGATACTGTCGGTGGAAAAGCGGCAAAACAGAGTGTGTGATAATCAATAAAAACTTGATTAAAAAAAAATACGTTTTTTTTTTTGTTGTTTTTTTTTCGGTACGTACCGAAATGAAACGTGCATCGCACCGTTAGACCCGTACCGAAATATTTCAGTTCGAATACGTGTATCGTTACACCCCTAGTACATACTTATTATGATCCCGTGGACTAGAGCAAATGTTTGAGATGTAAATCCTTTGACATTTGGCTAGGGAGTTCTTCGATAAACCGGACCTGCTTGACATAATATAAGTGCCACCATCTTTGTGTGTGTTGCACAAGCACTGGCACACACTGCTTGCCGTGTGTAACTTGGTAGGCCTACCGCCACACAAAGAGACAGGGTAGTTGTGGCCAAGGGCGTTTGTCCCGTGAAAGGATGAGAAGAAATGATTTGAAGATGGGACAACTTCTTTTGACCATTACATTCATCTAATACAGCCAATATATCCTATTTACCGTCTATACTAGTATATAGATAAAGTCTGTCTTTCAATTGTATCCACCTATATGTCTGTCTGTCTGTGAATACAAATATAACATGAGTGCCATGTAAAAATACATAACCTACACCACATAAAGGTAGGAGAAAGAAAGTATAACGTATATTTGTGTGCTGGGTCCAACATTCACAGCTTAAAAGATGGATTTCGCCATGCAAAACAAATACAGGGTTGTGTTATTATCACCAAGTTTTATTATTAGATTATCGTATTCAAGCAATTGCTGGGCCTGTAGATTGTTCCACTCGGGCAGGTAAAAAAAGACTCAACAGTTTTTTGAAAATCCTTGTAAATGTCAGTAAACCCTTGTAAACGTCGGCAAACCCTCGTAAACGTGTGTAACTGTTGTGTGTTCCCCAGGTGCGCGTCTATCTCAACTCGTACGACAAGGCGCGGGAGTCCCACCCGGCGGAGCTCAACGCCCTGCGCTTCATCTCCGTCAACTCCATCATCGACCCCTGGGTCTTCATCTTCCTGTCCCCCAGCGTGCTGCACTTCTGCTGGGCCTCGGCGTGCAGCCGGCCCCTGGCTTCGCCCCGGGCCTCCGCGCTCAGGTCGTCCTCGTCGGCGCAGCGGCTCAGAAACGTTCAGCTGGTGGTGAGCCAGCCGTCGTCGGCCGACTGCAACAGCTACCCGGGGTCCGAGCCCACCCTATGCACCATGGACGTCTGACCCCTGACCCCTGACCCTTGACCCCGCCAAAGGGGTGGAGAAAGACCTTAAAGCCATGCTTGAATTAAACCTCGCCGTGTGCGTCTGTGACGATCTCGCCACGATGAAACCGCACGTGGGACGGGGGGGACGGGAATCATGGTGCAAAAAAAAAAAAAAAAACCTGCTGATGTTTTTGCTGTTGCTGCTGCAAGTTTCCCCCTTGCAAATCTGGTGGAAAAAAAAAAAAGGAAACTTGCTTTTGAGTGTGACGATAACGCTACAATTCCCACGCCACTTCTCCTAGTTCGGGAACCGCAAGCTTCTGCTTTTTAAAAAAGCAAAACTGCTGAACGGACGACTAAGCACCAGTCAGCAGTTCGATGTGTCACTTTGCGGTGTGGCTGCGGCCATGTGTTGCATCTCCATGCCTGGGAGATGTCTCTGGATCAGCAACACCGCCCCCCCCCCCGCCCGCCCGCCCGCCACCCCTTCAGTCCCAGCTTTCCTCGCTGTACGTGTCTACTGCACTCCAACGGGCACCTGTGTTTTTGCTTTGTTCAGTTTCGTTGTTGTTTTTTGATTGAGTTGCGTAACCGAAGCTGTGTTTGACGTTGTCTTCTGCGGAGTCGTAGTGAGATTTTCAATTGAATGTGAACTTAAGTGTATTATGTATAAGGGAGGGTGTAGGAAAAGACATCTCAGATCGAGGTTTGCTCGATTGAAACCAGGATATAAAGATTTCTCTTTTGTTTATTGAGTGGTGTGGTCCATTCAGGGTATGATACGTTAAACGCAATTAAAACCAAACCTTCAAAGTGTATGGCACAGGGATCCAAATCAAACAGGATTTGCCGACACCTGAGGGCAGAGAGTGGACTGAAACAGGACTACCTCGTTCGGAGAGGAGACAAATATGTAGCCAAAAAGGGGACTGAAGCCCATCCCAATCCATTAAGTGACTGTACCAAACCCAGTGTTTCCACAGGAAGCTGCTGATGCTAGGTAGGTACCTTTCCTTGGGCGTTTGCCAAGGAGCACAGAATGGTTCAAAAGAGATTTGATCTCCGTGATGTGGGTGTTGTTGTACGTTCTCCTGCCAACATGAGACAATTAGAAAACCACAGTTTATGTTCGTTCTTTTGTCCGCCTGTCTCTGGCGTTTCATGCAACCATGAGCTAGCTTCTCTTCCTTCAATCCTTGGGTCTTTGCCTGGTCGGCCAAGGTTCTTAGGAACTCTGGCTTATAGCCTTTGAACTCTCACACCTTGAGTTTGCCCGACCCTTTCTGGGGACCAAAGGGTCTAGCAGGACCAGTGAGGTAAGAAAATCTCCACAGCCCTCTGACCCTGGTTTGTGAGTTGGCTAGTTAAATGTAGCCTCAGGCTGGACAGAAAGTTGGAAAGAAAACGAAAGCCAGGGTAACATGAGGTGTGAGTGACACATTTGGATGAAAAGAAGAGACAACGTTTCTTTTTGTTTCAGAGTTGCCTTCAATCAGGTCAAACTTGATGATACATGTTCTGTATCCCGTAGAACCACATGCTTTTCAAAAACGTCAGCACGTGTTGTCTCTGAGGAGATTGGCCAAACTGAACTGCTGTTTCAAGCCGTTTCAAACTGCCGTTTCTGTTTATTTCCTTATTCATTGTATTGAGGTGTTGTTGAGATTAAGTGTTAATTTAAGAGGCCCATTTCTTTCATCCTCAGATCACATGCAAAGTACAATTAATCCCCCCCCCCCCCCCCCCCCCTCAACATATGCTAATCAACGTTCTAGTTAGTGTGAGTTAGCTAGGTTCCATCTTACACTTCACATCAACAAGTTGTGATTTTCACTTCCGAAAGGAAACACATTTAGCCGGGAAATCCTGAGAGCTGTTAAACGTGTCTCTTTGGACTCATAGCCATCTCACACCCAATAAACTTGGTCAAATTAAACATACATATGCGCCAATAAAAAAAAAGATTGTTCTGGACACATAAAGACCATTGTTGGCGCAAGCTGCTGTCAACGGCTCATAATACCCCACTGGTTAGCCAACTGCTTTCTGTTTTCTGTCAGAGATCCTGTGTATTTTGGGTTATAGTTTGGCCATAGACGAGCCAGCCAAGTGATAGTTGTTTGAGTGTTGTAAAGTAATTCTCACTTTTTTTTTCCGTTCCATTTGATCAGACAGTTGTTCTTGACGATGTGGTTAGAATCGATGCAGGCATTGGTCTGTTGTGGGGTGATCGTCTGAGACTGTGTCTGAATCTATTTATTCTGTGTTGTTTGCTGCCTACGATCCCGACTCAATCATGAGTGAACTATTTACTGCTTCCTGTGGATGTTCTGCAAAGTTTTAAGTCTAAGTGTGTGTGTGTGTGTGTGTGTGTGTGTGTGTGTGTGTGTGTGTGTGTGTGTGTGTGTGTTTGTTCTGGGATGTGTGGATCCATCTTTAAAGAGGGGACTCACATTCCTGAGTGTGTGTTTGTGTAAGTTCATTGCACAGTGTGCTTTTGTCCTGTTGTGTGTCATAGGGAAATGCGTGACCCAGCACTAGTATTAGCATGGGTGTGAGTCTGTATGTATGTCCATGTGAACACGTGTACGCAAACATGTAATGTAATGTGTGTTTTGTATCACAGACAGCACTGAAATGTACCTGAATCCAACCAAAATGCTACCTAAAATATTAATATGATGTGTTCTGGTCAGTAGAAAGTACTGTAAAACAAATGTGAGCTGGTGTCCTGAGTGTGTGTGTGTGTGTGTGTGTGTGTGTGTGTGTGTGTGTGTGTGTGTGTGTGTGTGTGTGTGTGTGTGTGTGTGTGTGATAGAGCGAGGGAGTGAATGACATGTTAGTCAGAAGGTCTCTCTGTTTGTGAGTGTGTGTGCGTGCGTGCACATGTGTGTGTGTGTGTTAGAGAGAGAGAGAGAGTCTGTGCAGCTTGTGTCAATAAACCATCTCATTCCAAACCATTGTGTCCGACTCACTTTCTTATCCGTCTGACAAGGCAACAGAAACATACACAAAAACACACAAATGGTACAAATGTAACACACACACATATATGTATTTTAAGTAAATTCTAAGCAATATTATCAACACTACATCTTACTAAATGACACGTACAACTCTTAAAGGAGGGGATTCTGAAGGATTCCAACACAGAAGAAGAAGTGACTACTGTCCATATCAACAAGAGCCATTTATAACCCGCACTGTGTATTTCACAGCGGCACTATGGAAACAAAACTCGTGCGTTGTCATGTTTCCACCGACCTCCCCGACCTTCTTACTACATCGGTAGCCAGCACCGGCTCCCGTTGGAGATCCCATCTAGATCTCATTATCTGAGGCTTAGAGGAGGCATGCTGAGACCTGTCTGAAGGCTTCACCCCTCCACCTCCACCTCCCCTCAACCTCCACCTCCACCCACCTTTCTTCATTACCTTAAAAATCCCTGTTTTTCTCTCCCCTTCATACCCTTTTACCTTTCTCACGTGTCCTTACGCAAGAGAGAGAGACAGACAGACAGATTATTTTTACTATAGAGAGTTACAGGAGCTCTCATCAAAAAAAAATCCTTGATAATAATAAAGTAAGGAAAACTATAATAAAATACACGTCTGTATCAATGTATATAATGTTAATACAAATTGTACATGTAAATGCAAGTTAACTGATATTTTAAAGAGGTTGAATGTTAAAAGTAAACAAGGACAAAATAAAACTATAAAGTGTTATATGGGCAGTTATACTGTGACTTTTAATAGTTAAAACGTAGCAAAATGACAGACGTTTAACAATTACACATTATCATCTCTCCCTGTTTCTCGCCAGGCTTCGCTACTAATTCGCTAGGCTCCGAAGGAATTCTGAAGACTGATCCGGAACATTCTTGCCCGGCTCCAGTGGGCTCAACTATTGACAATAAACAACAGTGGGAAGATTTAGTTCAGAATTCACTTTCCAAATCGTTATGAAATACATTTGTCCAACCGACAGACCTGTTGGTCAGCCATAGTCATAAAACAACCCTTCTTTATGCCAGGTGAATTGGGAGCGTGATCCAAGACCTGTGTGGAAAAAAACTGATAAGCTATAAGCTGATGCCGAGGCAGAGATCATTGCCGGTAAGTTCTAGATCTTGTCCTTCAGGATCTGCCAACACACACACACACACACGCACACATGCCAGTCACTCTTATTACCCATAATCCACCACATTTCCTGTTTAACGTCCAGACCGAGCAAACCCAGATCCTATGCAGATGCCCCCCCGCTGCCCCTCCCCTATAATTGATTTCATTCCCTTTAATCGACCTGTTGCTTCCTCCACTCACCGCGTCTGATTGGAACATTTCCGTTCCTGCAATGCAGTGATTGGCACAGAGGGAGGAAGTGAGGTTTGACATGAGTGTGAGTGACTCTGACCCTATAGTTCATTCAACTACAGTTCAGGAACAAGTCCATAAGCCCAGAGAGCAGCCATAGATTCTCTCTCTCTCTCGCTCTCGTTATGAAATATATGCCCTCGTTTAGGCACCAGAAACTCCAAAAAGTCGATGGTAAAACTAAGTAGACTAGCACTCTGGGAAAGTGTTTAGTCAATTAGTCAGTGACTTCTAAAACTAACATCTGAGACTAATGATATATAGAAATACTGAATATGTATCTTCCAGAGTCACTTTAGACAATGCAAATGAATGTTTCGCAATTGAATCATGTTTTCCTTAATGTGTTTTATTTCCTTCCTTAAAGGGGGGATATTACGCCACCAGGTGTGAATTTGATTAGCCATTACAAGCTGTTTGTCTGTTTTAGGGACATCAAGTGTCCATCTAGATGTATGCTAGATAGATCAGTCTACCAGCCTACCCAGTGGACACCTGGTGGCATAATATCCTCCCTTTAACTTGAAACTAATGCAAGCCCATGCCATTACGTGACTATGCTGCTATCTATGAAAGGCACGGTGTGACGCATTTTATTTTAAGTGTCTCTGTCTTTCAATGTTGTTTTCCCTATAAAAGGGAGCTTAATGGAGTCATTTGAAGGCAGGTCAGGTCTGCAGAAGAGTAGCACTTTATTGAATAAATAGGGCTCTTCTTGCAGGGAGACTCATAAAACCCACTAATGAAAGAACGGGATTTATTTTGTTTGGTAGATCCTTCCATTTATAACGAGAGCAATTCTTCTACAAATGGAAAACATTGACATGTGAGACTGTACAATCCTTCAAATGTGTGTGCACAAAAGCAACATACAGACACAGACAGACACACACATACACACACACAAACAGACCTCTAATGGTGGTCTAAAATGCTTTGTGTAATGACAAAGTGGAAGTCAATCACGTCATTATCTCTGACCTTTAGGAAGCCATCGTAAAACGGGAGCTCTTGAAGACGGTATTGATTGAAGGGCATTAACCTCTCTGAAGATAATGATAATAAAAAAATAAGATAATGTTTAACCTTCCTTTTAGTTTGTGTATTTATGCTAACCCTCCATTATTTTAGGGGCCAGGTGGCCCTAAAACTATGTACTTTCGGAAAAGTATTTCTCCGGAACAATGTAGAAAAACAAGTAATTTAAAACAGTGACGTTTTTTGAGAATGACTTCTCATTTTCTCCCTGCAATGCAGCTAAATAACATTTTGTGCACTCTGCTTTAACCTTTTTTTTTTTTTGAGGCGTTCATGTTCGTCAGGAAATTAAAGTGAATGTGACGATTCTGCCAGGGATGTGTTTAAGGAGATTAAAAAATAAATCAAAATCAAACAAACTATCGAATGTACCAAATGAGTCAAACAACCTCCATATACACAAGCCTGGCCCATATTTACCCAGAAACCATCCAAACAGCCTTTATAATTTCCTCTCTGGAGACGACTACAACATTTATGGCTCCTGAACATCAATTCAGACAAACAGATCGTAAAATCCTACAAATTTAAAAAACCTCCCGACATTCTATTATCCAGGACCCTGCCACCAGTCCCGGTCCAACCCTTAGTTCCGGAAGCTTCCTGGACCAAATCCAGCCGGGTTAAGGTGCAGCCTGCACCGCACCCAGCACCTGTCATAAGGTAAAGTCATAAACCCAAGGCAAAACCCCTGTAGCGTGGCAGCAAACCCAACGGCCTACTGCATACTTTGCATACTCTGAGGACGTCGCCTCAGGGCAGTGATCCTCACCTCTGCGTCAGTCTTTGATCTGGCTGTTCCGCTCAGGATTGGATTCGCTCCGGCGACAAATTCGGCGTACCTTTTGGAAGAACACGGCGTCCTCGTAGTTTTCTCCACGCACACTTAACCTTCAGGTCTCCAGATGAAGTGCCTTGTTGTCGTTTGCCGGCGCCATTGTGTGTCTCCTTTTGGCGATCGGGGGCCAACGATACAAACGCCAAGACTCCGTTCGCATGAGTTTGGTTTATGGAGGCTTTTAATGGAGGACTAAAGTTGTATAGTTTGCTTTGGATAAAAGCATCCACTAAATTGGATGCATTTAACATTTCAAATGTTTCATGTTAAATGTAAGTGACACTCGGTCATTAGCCGGGCTCTCCAGAAGAAGAGAACGACCAGGGGAAAGCGATCTGCATCAGAGGGAGCGAACAGAGAGGGTAATATTACCGTTGTTGCATCTGTGTGTCCCCGCCTGGACCCACACTCCATTTACTGTAATGGAGAGGAGGCTCTGTGTGTGTGTGTGTGTGTGTGTGTGTGTGTGTGTGTGTGTGTGTGTGTGTGTGTGTGTGTGTGTGTGTGTGTGTGTTGGCTTGAGACAATAAGGGGCTCTATGCATTTGTTCTCTTCTATCAGGGAGACTAGCAATTGATTTTTGTGTTTGTGTGTGTGTGTGTGTGCGCGCATCTCCTTGTCTGAGATGCCCCAAAATAAAACAAAATATGATATCAAAGCACAATGGGATGGCTGCACATCTGGAAATCTGTACGGTTGAAATGTAAACAGTATACTATCGTCAGAGGTCTGCGAAACAAAGGACATTAGAAACAGTCTTCCAGGAAATCGGACGGCTGAGCTCGGATTTCATCTTAAAGCTCCAGTCTTCGTCACTCTGGCTCCAAAACGTCCACCACGTATTCCATACGTTCATGCAACGGACTTAATGACGCTAAAAATGGAATTTCCTGTTTATACCCGAACTTAGACTCGGTCACGCCAATCTGAGCGCTGATGTTAGCTAACAAGCGCTACAAGTGCACTGATTTGATTTGGGGAGTGAGCCTTCCACGGTTGTAAGGGAAGATCAAATGGATTGAAATTGGAACCTTGTTTCCTCGGCGTGTAGGAAACTCGCCAGAAGAGGAAGGGAGTCTGAGTCATTCGTTTATATCCTGATTTCATTTCAGAAGGTCAAAGGTTATCAACGTAAAGCGAATGTGGGGCTATAAGGGATATAAGAGGGACGTTGATCCAGCAATCAGCAATAGCAATTAATCACCATGTGTGACACATTTAAAGGGAACGTCCGGGGGTGAGCCTGCGTCACAACACGACACAGGTTCAACGCGACACAACCCAACGCAATACGACACAATGTGCGACGACACGACATGACAAAACACGACCCAGCACACCACATCACATCACAAGAATGTCTACTGCTGAATAGTTTACATGGAACAAAAATAATTACTCTCTCTCTCTCATTGTCTTCACTCCAAAACCGTGACACCACCACCTCCTCTCTTCTTTCCTCTGCCCACGCCTTCTCATTCACCTCCTCATTATAGTAATAGATCAACGTATGACACGGATGGTGTGAGATAGAACAAGCAAAGTAAGCTGGATACGATTCTAGTGAAAAAGGGCTCTACTTGATAAAAGTTCATATGCATAAAAATAGGTTTGTGAATTTTCTTTTCTTTTATATCCAATTAGGAAGTTAGGATTGTCCAGTAGTGCAAGGAACAGCCAGACAGTGTATGTGCTTCAGTTAAGTATATGCAAATATTAAATAGTTTAATATAGTTACAGCTGTCATCTCCTCTGTGCTGCTGGCCAATCAGCCGCCAGCTCACTCCCAACAAACAAAAAAGTGTTACTTGAAAGCAAAATTTGGGCCAGACTGTTGGTAATTGGACGACTGCTATCCACAAACAAAGAGCATTCCTGAGCGACATCGCTTAACCCTAAGCCAAAGAGAGTTCTGTCATACTTAACTTGATGTTTTCGTGGGTGGGCTCAACCGTTTTCGGGCTTGTAACTAAACGTCTGCGACGCGTATAAACGCTTATTTTGAAATTCATTACTCAATCATTTGTTAAACAAATGCTGAAACTGCAACTCAAACTTTTTGGGGACATAAACTTAACGCTATGAATTTTGACACGCGCATTTTCTTTAACTTTTGTTTTGTTTTGTCAGTTTCACAACTTCAGCTATGAAACAAAAACACAATAAATAAATCCATCCGTAGACAATAGATCAGCACAACAATGCGGCCGGCGTCGTCGGTTTCTCACTGATCCCTGCATTGTGCTCACATCTTGTTGTGGACATTCTTTCGACGTCGTAAAGCTCACATGTGGCAAACATTTGGAGCGGAGGAAAACCCTGAAACTAGGCTGTCCCTCCATCTCCGGCTTGGAAGGAAACAAGGTTTTCTATATCATGTGTTTACTGCCACGTAACTATAACACCACCACTGTTTGACGGCGACATGGGAGGTCTATGGAAACGTCCGTCAGCAAACATAAACCGAATTCCTCCTTTTTTTATCGGAAATTGTGTTCCATGATAGAGGCTCTTTTATGATTGGTTTGAGCTGAGAGCAAACGGCACTAGCAATCTCGCACAGTTTGAGAGATGGGGAGGAGGTGAGAGAGGTGGAAGAGGCATAGACTGTATATATATTTGTACAGCCTGATACTGGCCGATCGAGGCAGAATACATTTGATACAAAGTGAAGTCTGGGGGGGCTAAATTGACTCTGTGTGTGTGTGTGTGTGTGTGTGTGTGTGTGTGTGTGTGTGTGTGTGTGTGTGTGTGTGTGTGTGTGTGTGTGTGTGTGGTGTTTGCTAAATGCCAACAAAGTTAGGATTAGCCCACAGTTCTGCCATCTGCAAACCCTGTTGATATGTCTCCATCTATAATTCAGTACCTAATCAGTCGGGCTACTGGTGGACAGTCTAGTTGGGTGTTGACTCCCCGGCAAAATGTTCAATATCCAGTTTTCCTGGGGTGTAATCGTATTTGAGCAAAATGCTCAACAAAATAACGTCACTTGGTAAACGCATTGGATAGAAGCACCCCCCCCCCCCCCCACTGTGCCGCTGGCCTGTCCTCACACTAGGCAATCTGAACTGGGCCTGAGTACGGTTGCCTCTTGTACATATAGGCTGCGTATCCGTGCGTGTGCGTGTTTCGGCTCATTAGCATCTGTGCCGTGGCCTGAGCACACCTCTCCGAAGTGTACTGAGGCCACGGGATTGAACTGTACTTCAGTACGGATGGCGTGCTCACACTAGCCAAACGATCTAGACTTTAGGGGGCAAACGTACTCGGGCACGGTACAGATGGCCTAGTGTGAGTGCGCCCTCAATGACTAAATACCTCTCCCACAACCTGAACCACCCTTTATAAATAAAGACGATTCCAACAAGGGCTTCCAATCAAGCAGCCTTCCGGTCACTCCCTTCATCCATCACACAGCATTATAAGAATGGGAATGCTATTGATAGGGCAACCTTTAGAGGAACATTGAACTGAATGGACAGACCCACTTCTGGCGAAACAGGGCATGACAATTAGTCATTTGACAATCAGTCATTTGACAATCAGACTTATTTGTGTCTTCTTTTTATAGGGGATTGATTCAAGGGAATGTAATTTTCCACATGTTGCAGAACACACAGCAGCCATGAATCTCTTGAGTATATCTCAGGGTGGTGAGGGGGTGGCGAGGATTAGCTTGCAAGCATTGTGAGCTACATCACTTTGAAACCAGGGACACAGACGGCATGTCACTTGAGAAATGTTTCCATTTCATGGCTCCACCGGAGACTGTCCAGTATCCCATCTCTCCTTGAGATTCCAAACTAATTATCGTCCTGATCGCTACCACATTTGCAGGTTTGTAAAGAAGGCCTCTGTTCACATGAAGCGTCCGTGTGTGTGTCCGGACATCATATGTTTGCTCCATCCTTTCTCAATGTGCCCCTAATTGGTCGGTTTCCTCTCCAGCCTTGGAAATGGTGCTTGGTGTCCTCCGACGTTATTGGTTAAGGACCTAAGGCTGTTGTGATTGGCTGTCTGACAACGAGGGCACATGAACCGGAAATTGAACGGCCCTTCATTAATAGTGTGTTTGTTAAAATTGTGTACACAACCTGCTTCATTCTGATTCATTTCATCCATTATCTAAATGGACGGCATTTGCTCAGGAGCCAGAGTGGGTTGCCCGTCAACCAGAAGGTTGCTGGTTCGATTCCTGGCTCCTCCAAGTTTTGAGTTGCTCCTGAGCAAAACACCTAAACCTAACTGCTCCAGACGACCTGGCTGCTGCCGTGCATGGCTGTCGTGCATGGCCACAGGTCTGAGACGTGCTATATCATTGCAGCCCATTAACCATTTACGTGCAAAAGACAAGCCTAGACATGGATCACTTAACACTTAACATACGGTCATGAAACGCATGCATGTTTCAAGATACGTACGTGAACGTGCACTCAATAGGTGAAATGTTGCTTTAATCACAAGTTTAGTTTCATATTTTATATATTCCTGTAAATAATCACAGAAATAGTTCTCAGTAGTGAAACCTCACTGTGGGTTACAGCAGGGTGTAGTCACTTCTGTAAATTATTTTTATTTGAAAAAAGGTGACAAGTGACAGCCCTAGCTGTGGGAACAGTGAGCCAAGATAGCTTAAGCTTTTTGGCTTGTGTCGTAAGCTGGAACCCCTGTCTGAGCTTGTCTGGGTCGCTGCACAGATCAGCAGCGTCCTGACAGGCAGTGGCCCTGTTTCTTCAGTAGGCTTCCGCTGCCCGTAAGACCGTTCATGTAGCACACGATAAATAGGGTAAACAGTGGCACACTTTGATGGTTGTGTGTGTGTGTGTGTGTGTGTGTGTGTGTGTGTGTGTGTGTGTGTGTGTGTGTGTGTGTGTGTGTGTGTGTGTGTGTGTGACAAGCATTGAAATGTCATCATATCTGTGATGACACACACACACACACACTTTGTCAGGCCAACATGCATATACACACCTTGCCTGTAAAAGATAGCCAGGAAGAAAGAAGAATTAAAGGATGACTGACAAATAGGGAAAGAATGACAACAAGAGACAGACAGCCAGTCAGATAGACAGACAAACAGATGTAAAGAAAAGGAGAAAAGGAACAACTAATTTGCATAAGGTATGTTATGCAACATTTGTGCAGTGTAATGTCTAAATACGACTATAGCCCCATGTTATATATTTTGCAGAGCTGGGTATAATCCCAATTGTTTCCGACAATGTACGGACCAAGAGAAATCCAGCAGAAATTACATATTATACCTTTAAGGAAGTTATATTTAAAATGGAAGTAACTGAACGTATCTTGTTGCAATGTTTTTTACTACCAATCAATCAAACAATTAATCAGACCATTAAGCGATAACATAACCGCCCATACACACTCCAGCTGTCAGCACACACACTCTCCAGTACCCGCTACTGAACCCTTTTAAAGTAACCAACATAACAACTCACAGTTCGGTTTTTCCATTTCTTGCTCAACGATTCCAGGGTGTGAAAAGAGTCCCCAGTTTATACAACTCCCCTGCTGGGAGTGTGTAGATAATGATACATGGCCTTGTGCGGCCCTGTTGCCATGCAGGACATCTCTCTGAGTGTGTGTGTGGTGATGGCTGGTTTAACCTCTGCACACTGATTACTCATTGCACAGCAGCTGTGCAGCCTCCCCCAGCCCCAGAGTTCAATCAGTGTGACTGGGGTCAGCCGAGGCCGCTTAAAAACCAGTCATCAGCCACACACACTCTAGCTGTGTTCGAAATCCTTCCCTATTCCCTCACTCACTATTACCTATATAGTGAACTACATGGGTACGTAAGGGAACGTACAAAGGAGAATTCGGACACTACGCGGAACATTTCCAAACGTCATTTGCGTCAGTAAACGCGCCCGCGTTGCATTGCGGTACACGGGAGTGTACCGCGTGTAGGGAACGTCGTATGTTCACTCAAATTGTGGTCATTTTACTGTCCACTATATAGCGGACGGAATGAACCACTGAGAATTCGAACAGCACTCCAAAATGGCGAAACGATGTTCAAACACAGCTACTCTCTCTCACAAAAAAAAAACCCTCTTTCAGTATCAACAAACGGATTTGTTCGCGCGTGAGATGCGACATCAGCACTCACACCACCGCGAGTGCAGGTCACAGGAGTGCAGGTGTTTTGCGGCGCGCTAATTAGCCACGCGTCAACACCATGGTGGTGGCTGGGTCAACACTTTAGCCGTCGGTTTAGCCACCGGTCGTGACAAAACCCGGAACATCTTGTTTGTCCTTTTTTATCACGCTTCAAATGAAGCCGATGACTCGTCCGTCCGTACAGCCGCCTTATGCCGCCGACCGCCGAGAGAAAATGGCCGCTCGGCCCCACGCCGACCCCAGATTTATATAGAATGGAAATGTGTTGAGTGAAAAGTCGTGAATGAACAGACCGAAGATGTCTATCCGTCTGTCAAATGGGGTGGTAGTTTCTCCCCGACAGTAATGGGTGGTTTACGCAAAATTCACAGCATGGCTTCAGTGATTGACTATTATTCTCCATTGGTGCCAATATCTGGACTCCACATTGAGATTGAGATTGCTTCTGTATGAACATGATAGCACGCCTATTGACTAATACTGTGTGTTGAAGTGGCCTTCCTGTTTGTGTGTATGCCTAAGTGTGTGTGTGTGTGTGTGTGTGTGTGTGTGTGTGTGTTGAAACCTATTGGCAACTTGTCCTTCTTGAGAATATTTCGACATGCAGGAAGCTCTCAAATCTGAGTAGAAAGCACAATGCGCACGCACGCACGCACGCACGCACACACACACACACATAGATACACACACACTGAAAGACAGGGATATACACAATATACAACCACACACAAGCACAACACACACACACGCACACGCACACATACAAACACACGGATGGTTGAAGGTGTATAGGAGAGCATATCTGATCCAAGCCAAGTATTTTCTTTAGCAACCAGCGTGAGTGAACTTGCCACGGCGGACTTTCTCTTACAAGCAAGCTGACATCCGCTAAAAGTAACGGAACACATTTTTTATGGCACTTTTTAAGGAGCTATATATATATATATATATATATATCTTCATGTGGGTATTCAGCAAATCAGCATCTGTTTCCTTCCATCACCGCTAAAGCTGTGTGTGTGTGTGTGTGTGTGTGTGTGTGTGTGTGTGTGTGGGTGCATGCGCCTGTCTGTCTGTCTGTGTGTGTGTGTGTGTGTGCGTGTGTCTATGTGTATGTGTGTGTGTGTGTGTGTGTGCATGTGTCTATGTGTGTCTGTGTGTCAGTCTAGCATGCGGCTGAAATTCACACATATCCAGAAGGAATTCTGCATGGCATGGTCATCCACAGGATGTTTCCCATGTTGCGTCATCGCTTGATACAGGACGAAACCAGACAGTGAATCCGTCTGGGATCATGAGATCATTTTGTCATAAACACAGCAAGCACCGTGATCACGTGAACATATTAAACACAATAAACATGCACACACATGTGCACCGGCAGTAAGAATCCCACTTTTCGTCCCGTCTTTCTCCTTCTATCCTTCCTCTCCCCCTAATTAGCTTAGCTTTTTTTGCTTTTTTGCTAGCATTGATCATCACTTGAGGTCACTTGTGAGTGTTTGCAGTTGTTTTGTTTTGTTTTGTGCTCATAAAGAAACGAATGTCTGAGAAATGCCGTAAGCCCTTCATTGGTCATAAATTAAGAGCTAATAAAGCTAATGAAGTCCATGAGCTGGCCGCTTCGTTCGGCTTTTCAACTGTAGTCCAAGACCGAGACAGATCGGGGTTTGAACTTCTTAGGAAGCTCCGCTCATAAGTGAGGGATAATGTATAGAACGCCGGTCATTATCGGGAAAATAAGCCCCGACAGGGCGAACAGGACACCGACGCGAAGTTTGTTAGCACTAAGGTTAACGGTTAAACTGTGAGAAGAACCGGAAAACACATTTTGAACACACCGTCACTGTCCATCGGACCATCAGACAGCCAGCTCTGTTGGTCTTTGAGGGGCCCCTTTGTACAAGTGGGAGCATGGGGGCCCCATATAGCAGCCGTCTTGCTTCACAGGTTTAAAGAACGCTGGTTTGGTTTCAACCTGACTCACAGGGGGGGGGGGAAAGCAGTGAAAAAAACAAAGACCTTATCTGTTGAGTCAAGGATATACACAAGAAACTATAAAGATTGGTCTGTGGCTGTGTGTGTGGGTGTGTGGGTGTGTGGGTGTGTGTGTGGGTGTGTGGGTGCGTGGGTGTGTGTGTGTGTGTGTGTGTGTGTAGTGATAGCATGGGAGCGTAACCTCAGGTAGGGCCTGTTTCAGCGAATTAGATTAGATATGGCTCCAGCATGTGTATGTGCGTGTGTGTGCGTGTGTGTGCTGTTCAAAGTGAGGGCAGCGAGGAGTCATCCCAAAGCGAGGCGAAACGCGATGTGTTCAGACCTGCGGCGCCACGAAGAAGCGGGGACATGAGGTCCAAGCGCCGCCATTTTGTTCTTCCTTTGGCGCGGGACTACGGGTGAAGCGGCTCTAGAAGAGGACAAGGGGCCGTTCATCTCTCCTTATTTGTTTGTTTTATAGAACAGTTTGATGATACAAATGAAATACGTAAAAGATAAATCAATTGTAATGATATTTTGTGCAGTGATACATTTATACAAAACAAATTATTTTTAGTCACGCTATTTCCAAGTCGAGACCTGTTCGAATCAGAACCCACATCCGCTTTGTTTATCTAGTATTCGGCTGGTTGGGTGAGCCGTGCCTAGGAAACCAACCGAGACAGATTTGAGTGGCGATAGTATGAACCCGAATGAGTGGACAAGTTTGCCCCCGAAATGTGCCTTTCAATCGACGAAAAGGCTCGGTGTGAGCTCCAACTGAAAACGATTTGAACAGCTAGAAGCTCATCGTGTCAGGAAGTTCCAGTTGCACGGGAAGTGATGTCATCAGCACACTTGTAAACCCATCTATTTGACGCTGTGCAATACCATAGGGATCGGAACGTGTGTTTATATGAATAACGCAGAGAGGACGATTCAGATTATTGATTTTACCTCCCTCTCTGTGTTCGAAGATCCAGGAGAGGTTTTATTTTTTTAATCTGTCGCTTTTGGCGTTGTTTAACAAAATATATGATTCATGGTTTTCACATTTTACCTCGAGGAATGGAGGAACTAACGATGAAAGGAAAACGAAGGATGATACATCTGCTGTTTGGAGTTTAGTGAAGTCCCTGGATGACCTGTTGGACTGATTTCCATCCAAGGCTGGGAACCAACATCCAAGATAGAAATCGTATCCATATCAGCAGAGAAAATAAATAGGACGCACGAAAACAAACTAAGCGATGAACAGATTTATTTGCCGCACATTTTTCCCAAACTATTCTTCAAGTCTGTACGTAATAAATAATAAAATCAAATAAATAAAAATGTTAATCAATTGTAGGTGTTTATTTGGAAAGCTTTATAGCGCACGTTTTAATGCTAAATTTTTATGGTTGTATAATATTTTCTAATACGATGATGTGCAAATGCGTAAAAAAATCATTGATCCAAATTCTATCAGCAGACATTTCTTACACAAAATTCCGACATTCATCCCAGAAGAAATCAATCAGAAATTATATCAGGAATGTCCTCAATCCTTTTAACGAATTCCACAATATGCTTTCTCAATTCGTCACTGAATAATGACATTATATAACATGTTTAAATCACTATCTGTACGGTTTGGATCAACCTGCGTAAATGCATAACAATAACATGCATAACCATAACAACTTTCGGTTTCAAAGTAAAAGCGCAAAACAAATCAATGGCCACATCCGACCACGCTGGAAGTGCACACGCGCATGAGATCCATCTGTGCGACGCGCAGAACACAATGTACAAGAAAATATGACGATGAATTATGCTTGTGTCACCGTCAGCCCAATCAACACCTCGTCAACCCGTCTGAAGCTCAGATTTATGGTTTTCTTTTGAACGAGGGAAGAGCTAACATGTGTTGGGTTATGCCGTGGGTGTGACAGACCTTTATTGTTCACACACACATTATCAGCGGGCAGATCAATCACCAGAGGCGCTGGGTTGGCCTCCGTGGGTGAGATTGCGGCCCAAACCCCCCCCCCCACACACCCACACACACACACATGCACGCACACTCACAGACACAGACACAGAAACACACACACACACACAGACACACAGACACAGACACAGAAACACAGAAACACACACACACACACACCCCAAGTGGAGGTTTGTGTTTATGGAATGTAAAATCCTTTGACTACGTGTCAGAGAAAAATGGTCAAATGCTTTGTAATTATGGGGAGACATTGTTATGTTTGAAACCAAGAATGTCGCCACGTCTCTCATGGGATACGTGGCGAACGTGAACGCTTTCATGAGCCCAGGTCACGGCATATTTACGTTGATTCAGGATTTTACTAGAGAGAGAGAGTGTCAGCGATAACATCAGAGATAACTCACACAATTTGCAACACAAATCCCATGATGCATACTGTTTCACAAACTCTATTTCTCTTAGTATCTTTGACCTTATTGTCTAGTGTATAGTGTCTTTATTCTTATTTGTTGATTGTATTCTAGAAACTTCCTTTTTTTGCAATCCTGCTTGTTGTATGTTGTATGTGTATGTTATTTGTGATGCATCTATGTCTCTAAGCTACTTGGACCCTGAATTTCCCCTAGGGATAAATAAAGTTTCTATCTATCTATCTGTCTCGAACAATTACGCTGTCTTTGTTTTTCTGAATACAAAAAGGTGCATTCTAATCACTTAACTCTATCCTCCTCCTCCTCACCCCCCCGCCCGCCCCCCTTTCTCTCTCTCTCTCTCTCTCTCTCTCTCTCTCTCTCTCTCTCTCTCTCTCTCCAATGTTATCACCCCAGCGGAGTCAATTCGCCCATCGACCCCTGACCTCTGACCTGGAGCCAGAGGGTCGCTCCAGAGGGTGTGCGATATGTGTGGGTATGTGTGTGTGTGTGTGTGTGTGTGTGTGTGTGTACATGTGTGTGTGTGTGTGTGTGTGTGTGTGTGTGCATGCGTGTGTGTGTGTGTGTGTGTGTGTGTGTGTATGTGTGTGCATGCATGCGTGCGTGCGTGCGTGCGTGCGTGCGTGCGTGCGTGCGTGTGTGTACCGAGGCATTTGAATCGTAAAGGGACCATAGAGCTGCTCGTGGTCTGTTTATATGTGTGTGTGTGTGTGTGTGCGTCCGTGCGTATGTGTGTGTGTGTGTGGAGTCTGCTGAAGGTGAGCACTGAGACTTAAGCACACTGGGAAAGGGCATGAAACCGGCCTTGCCTGGCAGGAAGCATAATATTATCTTCAAGGCTTTTAAGCTCTTTATAAATATTGACATATCGCAACTTGACGTCCATTCCCTCGACGGGAAAGTCCTGTCAGATGCCCTCTCCTCTTTCCTGCCTCCTCTCCCTCTCTCCATCCCTCCCTCTCTCTCTCTTATTCGTCCTCTCTCTCTCCCTGTCTCCCACACTCTCTCCCTCTCTTGCTCCCCCCCACTCTCTCCTCCTCTCTCCCTGCCTTCATCCCATCTCCATCTTCCTCATCCTCTCTTGGTAGCTCCCTCATTCCCTCGCCCATACTCCCTCTCTCTCTCTCTCTCCCTCCCTCCCTTCCTGCATCCTTCCCTCTCTCCCCGACTGCCTTCCCCATCGTACAGATACAGTGTCCTTTGAAGCGTGCCTCCTATTTCCTGTTTCCTTTCACCCCTTCCTGTACCCTCCTTCCATCCACACTGACATGTGACCCCCGTGACCCCCCCCCCCCCTGACCCCCCACGCCCTCATGTGCACAGTTTGAAATAACAACGATGAATCAGCATTAATACGTTCATCCATATTCCCGAGTCACTGATCGGACAGTGCTGGCTGTTTTTCCAGAGAACCTGAGAGCATACGTGGGGGGGTTAAACGTAGCGCAGACCGACGCGGACATATCTGTGGTTAACGCTGATTGTGATCTTAACACGGTGGTCGCTTCTGGAGGACTTCAGGTCGGTAGAATCAGTTGAGGTTGAGTTTGAATTCGAGCCATGTCAGAACTTTGTTTGGTACAGTGGTTATGCATTAACAAGTGTTATTTTTTTGAATTGCATTACTTAACCGCTTACTTTACTAGATGCGTTTGGTCACGGGGGTTCGCTTTTATTATGTTAACAATCAGATGGCACGGGTCAGAGTAGGAGAAAATCGAGGTTCGGTTGTACTTGAGTATCGGTTAAATCTGTGTTCCAACCGCAGAATTCGGCAACAAAGCCTTATTTGGATTGTGCGGTGAAGAAGAAAGAGTAAAAATACACCATGATGGATTGCGTTTTGGAGATCTTGGGCCTTTTTTCCCTGGCGATCAAACTCACCCCATCAAACCCTCATGCGCCCATCGATTCACTCGCCATACGCCCTCACGTGACCCCAAACTAGGGGGCTTTGAGAACCGTTCCCACTTCAGTTTTGTTTTTTTGCAGTTTTTCACACATTCCCTCTCAGACACACCGACGCCTCCCAGCTGCGTTCCCCCCCCCCCGAGGGCGTGCGTTTTGGACGCCGCGGGCTCCTGCGTCTGGTTTATCTTTGGTAACCGACATGCAAAATGAAAAAAAACGAGGAGGTGGACGATAAACAGAACCGGGATGTCATGAACAAGGACACACTATCAGAGAGAAAGCGAGAGAGAGAGAGGGGGAGCGGGGGGGAGTGGGAAGAGATCACAGAGAAACAACAACAGAGAGAGATAAAGTCCCGGACACGAGAGACCAGAGAGAATAAAACGGACACTGAGGAAATAACGATGATTAAAAAAAAGTTGAAACGATGAAAAAGGGAGCTGTTAATGTCGTGACCTTTGGCGACTTACCGTCTCTGTCTATATCATAACATCGTCTTTCTTCATAATTGTTTTTTCTATCGAGTTCTTTGGGCCAGAGTGTTTTACCTGAACGCTGTTTGTTCCACTCTCCCTGGGTTCGCGTATTCGTCAATGTAGAACACGCCGGAACAAGGCGCCCGTTGGAAAGGTCACGTTGGATATCAAAGGTGACATATTATACCAGCAGGTGTGAGTGTGATTAGCCGTTACGTCAAGCCGCTTTGAAAATCGGCCTCTGCTGACATCACAAGTGGGCGTGTCCACCTAGATGTGCGCCGGATAGATCAGTGTACCGGCCTACCCGGTGGACTGTAGCAAACGTTGCTCATCTATCCGTCTTACATCTAGGTGGAAACTAGATGTATCACTGGCCCACTCGTGATGCCAGAGGGGGGCAGATTTTCCAAACGGCTTGTCGTGGCTAATCACACTCACACCTGGTGGTATAATATGTCACCTTTAATGGAAATGGAAAGCCCAGACGTTGGTGGTATGACGCAGAACAGATTGACTGGTCAGAACAGATTGGTGGTCGTCTTGAGGGGAGCGTTTGTGGGTAAACAAGAGTCATGTATGGAATCACATGTACAAATAATGAAGTCAAACTGGTCTATTGAGGCAGATGTTTGGATGTTTTATTTGCTTTTCAACCCTCTTCCGGAGGGTTGAAAAGCAAATAAAATGTTAGTTATAGGCTATTTAAATAATGACCCAAACGATATTCAAAAAGCATGTGTCAGACATGCACATGCACACTAAGAACCCACACTGCATCTGCACAGATGCACACACACGCACGCACACACACACACACACACACACACACACACACACACACACACACACACACACACACACACACACACACAGCATCTGCACAAATACAGAGTCCAGCAGTACCACAGCGTTTACTTTAAATGGACCGTTCCGTTGATTACCCTCGCTCCCGGGTCACAGTGTGAGGGAGAGGGGGGGCATAACAAGGTGGGGGTAGAGCCGGGAAGCAAATCTCGTCAAAACTATTTGCATGGGTTTTTTCACAAAAAGGTTAGATTTTAGAAGTGTGTGGGGGAGGGGGGGGGGGCACTTGGATCCTACGCCTTCTGTCTTTGGTCAAATAATGTCATTATCCCTGATTATTCAAGATGAAAGTGGTTGGGACGGGGTATGAATATGGATGACAACTGATATTTGGGTGGGATACGTTTTGCGTGGGCCCTAAAAAGTCCTTTAAAAATAACGATGGATGACAAGTGTTTTTGTGAGGCGTGTGTGTGCGCGTGCGTGTATGCGGGTGTGTATTTTCGACCGGGAACACTAACGAAGAGTGGATATATATATTCAGAAGCAATTGAGCCCCACACACACATTTACAGAAGGCCATTTACAGTAATCCCTCTTTTCCAGACAAATAAAGCTATTCATGCCATCAATTTCTTCCCATAATATTGTTTGCTTCCCAAGATAACCACATTACTCATTTTTTGAAAACGTGACTCCCAAATTATCGTTATTATTTATAATCTCCATATGATGACCGGAGACATGTCGTGATTGGCTGGACGTCGTTATCTCAGCAGAACAGCATTTGGCATCCTGTGATAGCGTCTGTAAATAACCGGATATAATCTGGGAAAAAACTAAATGGATTAATCATCCAGAGACAGATCTGCTCAATATAATTTACTCATCATTTACGACCCCCCCCAACACAAACACACACACACACACACACATGCATGTACACAAACATCGAGACATATACACACACACATACACACACTCACACTAATGTGTGTGAGTGTGTGTTTGCGTCTATGTGTATGCGTGCCAGCGTGTGCATTTATGTGTGTTTGTGTGTGCGTGCGTGTGTGAGAGATATTGATCAGTATTGTAAGTGATGTACGCGGGCAGAAGATTTACGCCCTTGAGAAATGGCAAGCGACCCATCGAGGCATGAGGCCCGCTATTCAATCAAATTGTATTATACAGACCGTAGATAAATCACTGTATGTGGGAGCAGCATGCTGAACTCTCTCTCTCTCTCTCTCTCTCTCTCTCTCTCTCTCTCTCTCTCTCTCTCTCTCTCTCTCTCTCTCTCTCTCTCTCTCTCTCTCTCTCTCTCTCTCTCTCTCTCTCTCTCTCTCTCTCTCTCTCTCTCTCTCTCTCTCTCTCTCTCTCTCACACACACACACACACACACACACACACACACACACACACACACACAATCTCTCTCTCACTCACTCACACTCACAAACATCTTGACAGGTCAACTTCATCTAAAGTGCTGAATAGAACAAACCTTCTATTCTTGGGTTCTGATTGGGTCAGCCATGTTTTGATGGATGGAAGTTCTAACATATTGAGTCCTAACACACACACACACACACACACACACACACACACACACACACACACACACGCTGAACAGTGGCACAGCTTGAGAGAGAACCACATGTGCTGACTTTTCCGACAGACATTGTAAATACAGTATAGTATCCACTCAATCGACACTTTATTGGGTATACCTGCTCGTTAAGGCAATTATCGAATCAGCCAATCATATGGCAGCAACTTGCACCACATGATCAACATATTGTAGTTGGGTGTGGATAGTACTGTAGACACACACACACACACACACACACACACACAGAAAGCAATGTCCTGTACACCGTTTAAAACACAATGTTTCTAAAGCTCTGAACCACCTCAAAGTAGCAGAAGCTTTTTTTTTTCAGGTTCATTTGTGGGCCTGCCATGACAACCTGGCCAACAGGTGTCGTTCTGGTAACCTATCAGCAGACAGACCATGCCCCCGTTCACACACGTAGCCAATCACCAGTTCCCAATTATCCAATAGACCTCTGAAGAATAAGTCCCGCCTCCGAGGCTCCGGTTCCCTCGGTCAAATGTTTATGGGAAATAACATGGGGTTTTTGAATGATCGTACGTAGCAAACTCTGTAGGTGGCGAAGAAGTGAAAGCTGCGTCACGTTTTGAACTACACACATTTTCCAACTAGTTTCGACTGGCTTTTTGGATTGTCGGTGCCAAAGTAGTAAACTATTATAAATGCTATTTTAACGACACAGACAATCCAAAAAGCCAGTCAAAACTAGATGGAAAAAGTGTGTAGTTCAAAACGTGACACAGCTTTTACTTCTTCGCCACCTACAGAGTTTGTTATGTACGATCATTCAAAAACCCCATATTATTTCCCATAGACATTTGACCGAAGGAACCAGAGCCTCGGAGGCGGGACTTATTCTTCAGAGGTCTATTTACTCTCAAACTCACAGCGGGCGGATATAGAAGGAGATAGACACTGTGTGTGTGTGCGCGTGCGTGCACCTGTGTGTTTGTGTATGTGCGTGTGTGCGTGCGTGCGTGTGTGTGTGCACTATGTACACACACATATGTACAGACAACTAAGCTTTTAGTGTGAAAGATGATATTTGCAAACGTCCCCCTTTGTAAATACATTTGGATGAATTCCCCTGTTAGGATTTATGTTACATTAAGTAAGGGAGGAGAGGAGAGGAGAGAGGGGGGAGAGGAGGAGAGGGGAGGAGAGGAGAGGAGAGGAGAGGAGAGGAGAGGAAAATAAGGGAGGGGAGGAGAGGAGAGGAGAGGAGGGGAGAGGGGAGGAGAGGAGATGGGAGGAGAGATGGGGAGAGGAGATGGGAGGAGGAGAGGAAATGAGAAGAGGCAAGGAGAGGAGAGGAGGAGAGGAGAAGAAGGGAGGGGGGGAAGAGCAGAGAAGATAGGAGAGGAGAGGAGAGGAGAGGGGAGGAGCTGGGGGTAGGAAACGAGAGGAGAGACGAGGAGCGATGAGAGCAAAAGATAAGGGAGATATATTGACTCCAGGTAAATAATATTGTTTTGTGAAGGAAGAATATTCGTCCCCAGTGCATCACATTACCCATTTAAAGCCTTGAGACTCCTCATGACTCTCTACATCTCCCAGCCCCGCTCTCTCTTCTACGACGACCGTCTCAGCTCTCCCCTTGTTCTTCTAAACACCTTTCACTTCGCTTCCACGTAATGGAGCACTCACTTGACATTTTGATAAGAAGACGCGATAAGCCGGAGCGACTCTCAAGTGCATTTATTTTGGATCACTGAGGAGCAGTGAGTGGAGGCGTTGATCGAACAAGGACGCCGACCTTGGGGTTCGAACCAGGAACCTATCGACTCGGAGTCAACACACTAAACATTGTGTGCGTCGTGACGTGAGATCGCAATCACCGTCTCCATTTTGGAAGTATCGGAGCACAGGAGTGTTATTGGTAGTAAGGGTATTTTGGGTTATTGCTCAGTAATTCATCATGAAGTTATTCGTCATCATGTTGTGTTTGAAACCGCTGCAGCGTTTCTCATGCGTGGTGGGGTCTTGGTCATGGTATATTTCCGTTGAATTTACAGTAATGCAGCTCTCTGTCTCTCTCGAGTACTCGAGTACTAAATATAGCAGAGCATCGCCAACCAAAAATCGAATGAAGCACTCTGATGTACAAGTACCCACACTATCCTTCCTGGTGCCAAGTCTGTTAAAAGAGGTTCCCGGTCGTACTTAAAGAGCTTAAGGCTACTTTAGCCACAGTAGCGCCAGCGGTAGCTCTGGCTAAGATGTCACAGGCTCTATGTAGTGCTGGGATGATGCGAGCAGTCCACAGGAATGCAGTTTAATTAAAGAGAAATAGAAACAGCCATGAGAGAGAGAGAGAGAGAGGGAAAGAGAGAGAGAGAGAGAGAGAGGGAGAGGGAGAGAGGGAGTGGGAGAGTGAGCACGAGAGAGAGAGAGAGCGAGAGAGAGGGAGAGAGGGAGAGAGGGAGAGAGGAGAGAGAAGATGGAGGTGAATAGTGAAGGAGCAAAAGCAAACAAGACGGTTCAATTAAAAAAGAACCATCCCACGGGCCGGCAGGCGGCCAAGGTAAACACACGCGGGGACACAAGCCATTACCACTTATTACATTGACCCTGACATAAACACAGGCGCACATTCCTCTGCCCAGTGACCTACGGGACAGTGTGAAAGCACTACCCCCCCCCCCCCCTCAAGGAGATGAGGGGGCGTAAAAAGTGTTGATGGTACGTTGGAGAAATGTTGGGCACACACGCACACGCACACGCACACGCGCACGCGCACGACTACGGTCGTAGCAAGTAGCATGCGGCGCAATACTACCTGACATTTCAACCCTAAAAAGATACAGCATGTGTGTATATCTTTAACAGACTTTAGTGAGAAGCTCTCATCGACACACCATCGTGTTCGTTCTCGTTTCCAGAACAGTCTAGACATGCCCGCCCATATATCATGCTGTCATTTATGATAGAATAGTCTCAAAACGGAGGGATTTGCGCCGCAGGATTTTTACACATCAACGATGAAGGATTCTTAGGCTGATTATTTAAACTAGTCTGTTTTCAAACTCGCGACCCTTACGATATATGATATTCTCGTGTATTGTCTCCGTATTGCTCGCTGTTTTGACGCTGTCTGTTTGTTGATGCTGCTGGCCGTCACGGCCTAATTTTTATTCCCAGTGTTCCTGGTTAGAGACAATCAACAATATTTGTATGGTCTGGTAGCTGCTGCCGTTAGCGTATGAGCCTCAGCCAGGGTTGTGGTGGAACCAGGAGCAAACTGATGTTTCTGCCAGTAGAAACATCTGCTGCTGGGGGAGCGGACAGACACGTTTCACCGCTCTGCCACGTTTGTCATCGGGCTTTTCAGTTACTGAAGATTTTTTGGAATTTTAGTTTTTAGTCATTTTCCATATCGGCCTCGGGATTCGAACAGGGGACCTTCTGATTACTAGTGAACTTCTGTCTGTGTGTGCCTGGAAAACTACTCGGTTGTCATTTTTGCATTGGCAGTGCTGGTGGTTGGAGTTTCACAAATGTAGAAAAAAAAGAATAAAGGAATATTGAGGGATTTAAGGGATATCCATTGGAAAACAATGGACTGCAAGGACACACACACTCACACACACACACACACACACACACACGCACTTGCTTTCCTAACATCTGCCCCTCTATTCATGGGTATTGTGTTTCTCTTCCCAGAATTGTGTGGCAAATCCAATAAAATAGCCCAAACACACCCACACCCACACACACATACACATACAAACAACCACATCCACATTCGTCTTTTCTGTATTAATAACTGACACTCTCTGACTCACACACACACACACACACACACACACACACACACACACACACACACACACACACACACACACACACACACACACACACACACAATGGCTCCTCTAGACGTCTGGACATTATAACATTAACCATAGCAATAAAGTGCCCATTAGTGTGTGTGTGTGTGTGTGTGTGTGTGTGTGTGTGTGTGTGTGTGTGTGTGTGTGTGTGTGTGTGTGGAAGTGTGGAAGTGTATGTGCGTTTCATATTTCTTGGCAATGACTATGTCTAAACGCCTTTGCTCCACATCTTATTTGTTCCACCCCATCCTATTGTATTTCACGTCCAAATTTCATTGGAAAACACATCCAATTCAACATATCTTACGTATCCCTTGCATTGAAAGTAATTTGTCTTTCCCTGGTTGGTCATCTCTTATTTAATTGTAATCAATGTAATTCTTTTGGGAAGTTTATACACAAGGTGGTTTCGCTAAAGCTGAACCTTTATCTCGCTCCGCAGTAAACTCAGCATTCATTCACTCATAGAAACGTCTATTTTCCTGTGTCTCGTTAAGTCCCAGGCTGGAAGCTCTGATTCAGGCCATGTGAAAATGGCTATATGTCTATTGCTATGTTTATATGAATACAACAATTTAGAAATATTAAACATATTGACCACTATGGTCTCAGGGGGTTTGGTGTGTGTGTGTGTGTGTGTGTGTGTGTGTGTCTAGGGAGCAGACCGCTGGTCTGCTATTACCCACAACGTAATCCGGGCACTCCCAGTGACTGGAATACCACGTCCCTTGGTGATGATGTCATCGTGGATGACATCATAGGGGTTGCCAGAAACGTGTCTGGTTGTGGGTGATATTTGGGTATATTACTGTAGTACTTTTCCACTCACACGAAAACCAATATTGGGGTTACTTTAACATGTATTGGGGTAAGGAGGCAAACGTGCGTTAAATAATGCTCGTCAGTGTTAGCCCAGTGTAGCTTGCAGATCATCTACCATCAAACATACATACTGTATGTTCATACTTATGAGGACATGTCAAGCATAATAATCCAATTTGTGCTTTTAAAGGCCCACTATGCATCGGCAATTCCTTCGCTGTTTTCTGGGTTTGCGCTCGCATTCTTCTCTACAGAGCGCCCCCTACAGCTTCGGAGTAGATATTTGACAACACTGCCGCAACAACTCGTTGACTCACCACGCCCACTTCTACGCTAGCCATGTGCATTTGTTTGCAAAGAAGCCGACGAATGCGGGGAGCCATGTCCCGAGGTAGGTGTTCATAACAAGTAGACAAGGTTTTACATTTAAAAAAAATTTGTGTTGCGTTACAATAAACATAAACCCGTCCTTTTTATATAGTTGACGGGGAGAATTGTTTTATCTTTGGTTGTTGAACAGAACGATCAGTGTGTTTTAAAAATTGTTTACAACCCGATAAGATGTTAGATATACTTGATTTTTACCCCAGAGATATGCACAATGAATAGAAAAAAAAATATTTTGATTTATTTTTCAAGGAAAAACTCTTGTCTGGAGCCTGGCCAGAAGGACAAGTGATTGGGAAAAATCCTAAACAGGTCACCAGGAGTGATGTTTGACGTACTATCTTTGCCGGAGGAACCCCTGCACCCTGAACCCTGAACCAGATGGAGCTCTCCCTCGCTGGTGCACTTGTCTGAATTGCAGGGAGATGGATTGCGACATCGAGAGGGTATGCGGTCGCCGGTCTCCGCAGCGCTGCATAAGCACCACGCAGTATGACATCTTGGACGAGGAGGTTGTTGCGTTTGGCCCGGGCTGCATGGAACGACATCTTTGCTCTTGATGAGAGCCACGAGCCAGGAGTGCGGAGCAGAGACGATTCAGGCACTCAGGATATAGACCATTTGTGTTGCGGTAGTGTGGCCGCCTGGGTGTGGGAAGGGAGAGTTGTCATAGCCACAGCTGCTGTGTCTGGAAGATAAGGGACGCGTTTCCTGGGCGTGTAGATGTTTGTAAATCAACATTATCGTATATAGTTTTAAAATGTTTCCCTTTTTTTTATATTAGATGTTTGCACCACCTTTCTTTCAGTTGTTCAATAATACACACTTTTTGGTTAGAAAAATATTGATTTTGGATATTGATAAAAAAATGTGACAGTGCTTCATGTTTTTTTTTTTTATGCCTTACGGCTATTGTGTAGCGTCTTCTTGAGGGTTAAGGTTTCCTTACTTCTCAAGGGAACGAGGGTTGAATCTGCACTTCATGGAGGGGGAAATTTACAACTTGAAATCCATTTAGCTAACTAGATACCGTGGCTAGCTGCCATGTTCTGCTGCAGTATGATTATACTGAGAGACATTATCTTATAAAACAGTCCTTGGAAACAACGCCAAGTCATAAGGATACGTTTTTTCTTCTTGATTTGATGACATTGTTAACCTCAAAGCGTTCCCAGGACTATTTTGACTGACACATTGACACATTTCATGATACCATTCCATTTATGTAGAAAATCGTCATTGTTGTTGTAGTCAGACCCAAGGAAAGCATCCTCAAACTCATATTTTAATAAATAATGAATCGTTGTATTCAGGAATGACACGGCCGGTGTGTGTGTGTGTGTGCGCGCGAGCGCGTATGTGTGTCTGTGTGTCTGTGTGAGTATTTTTACAAGCCAGTGCTGCAACACGACCACATCCTCCGCTGGAGCGATGGAGTGGACTCCCGAAGACACCGAGATGACATCACTGTCGGGCACTCACTTTCCCCGTCCGTCTGCTGGCGAGACAGGAAGTGACTGCGCCCGGTCCCAATAGTTATTTAGTAGGCCAACGGTCATCTCCGGTCACATATTACACGTGACCTCCGACATGTCCGGATACGAGACCCACAAATCTTATAGATGAGACGTTTTGACCGTGAGTATGAATGGTACTCCTTCCTCTATGAGTATTCTGGTGAAACCTCTCAATAGAGCCGGCGTCGTACTGTCTGAAGTTTACTTTAAATATGACAAGTGGCGTGAAAGCCGGGAGTAAGTGGCCATTTTTACAGGCAATATCTCAATTCTGTGTAGAAGGACAAAGTGATGCTGAAGATGAAGTTGACGATCTGCATATTAGGACTCAATAAGGAACAGAGGAGGAGACGAGGCGGGCTGGGTGTGCGGTGGAGTGCTTGGTGTTCAAGCTAAAGAGGATGCCAGTTGAATGCCTGTATGGGTATGAGGACAGCCCGGAAGAATACCTCTGTTGAGCCAAATCCTAAAGTCGTGAGATTGTTTGGTAACAAGCTCAAACCAGAGAGAGAGAGACATACACATAGACAGAGACAGACAGAGACAGAGAGAGACAGAGTGACAGAGAGAGAGAGAGAGAGAGAGAGAGACAGAGATATGGGAGAAAAGTACTGCATGTTTTGTGATGGAAAAAGTTGCGTTGTTCATTTTATAACTCAGGCCTTGTTTTCTATATTTGCGTATTGTCTTGCCATCCTGCCTTTCCCCAGTAGACTATTTATTGACCTCTGTGCTTGGTTCAACCACCTCACCAAGGAGCGATGTCGTCAAACTGTTAACCCATGTGCTCTGGTCAGCTGTCCCACCATCCTCCTCAGAGTCAATCAAGTCAGTTTAAAAGGAAATATAATTGTTAAACACGAAAGAAAATATCATTATTAACTAGCCTGTATGCTATCTGAATGAAAGTGTGTAAAAACACAGGCACCAAACCGTGACTCTCACCTATATACACATTTATATAAACCTGATTTTCAGGGACCCTTCTGAGAAAAGCAGGTTCCGAGTAGCGGTCTGAACTCAGAATGAACTAGTAATGCGTCACAAGAAAGCCCCCCCCACCACGTAGTTGTACTAACAATCTACCTACACATAGACGACGCGGCGTAACGGCACTTGCGGCGACCGAGTGGGTCCCGAGGAAGCCTCTCGCCTCGAACGCCGATTGAATCTAGAGATAAGGGGACTGGATCTGTGGAGTGCAAAAATGACGGAGCCCTCACATGATACCACAGCCATGCCCTCAGGCCCAGGCACAAGGGGCCCACGCCCCTGCTGTCCCCCTGAAGGGACTGACGGAACTCAATGCATGACGCACTTTGTTTTTTTTGATGAGACAAGATGCGGCGTCTCTCGCGTGTTTTAGAATGAATGACTGTGTTCCCTGTGTTGAAACGGACGAGTCAGCTGCTCCTGGAGCCCGCTTCTGGATTGCACGTGCGATTGCGTCCTGTAATATTTGTTAATGTTATACTCGATTCGTCCTCAAGAGTCTCAGCTTCAATCGAAAGTAGAACACCTCCACTACACACGACGACGAGAGAAAACACACAATAAAACAGGGCGGTGTGCCTAGTCTGCAAGTATAAGAGGGATGTGTGTGCGGGAAAAAAAACACTTGTATGCTAACGCAAGAAAGTGCAGGTAGTAACCTTCCACACACACACACACACACACACACACACACACACACACACACTAAAACATGTGCCACCTCTGCAAGTATAAATGGGTCTCATTTGCGGGAAAAACCCCACTTACGTTAACGACGAGCCGACGCAAACTTGAGAAAATGTTGTTTCCACGAGAGGAGAGAAACAGAGTGAGCGAGAGAGAGAGCATTGTCTGGTGTGAGTTCATCAGGAGGACACTTATCATAGCTGTGGTGAAAACGGAAAACGGAAATCAGAATACGTTGACTATCAGACCAGAAACCACTCTCTCTCTCTCCCCCTCATGCTCTATATAGGACCAAGTGTGTCTAATAAGGACACACACACACACACAAACACACACACACACACAATAAAACAGGGCTATGTGCCACCTCTGCAAAGTATAAATGGGTCTCATTTGCGGAAAAACCCCACTTACACACGCACACGCACACACACACACACACACACACACACACACACGTGCACACACACACACACACCGCCCAGACGGTAGTACTTAAAGTGAAAGCATGAATTAGGCTAATGTAACCACCAGGGTCTGCAACAGGAAGCTCCGTTGGGCTCCGGTGCTGCGTCAGACCCTATTAGGGCCGCGGCAGAAGCAGAGGACCACCATTTTCTTCTATACTTTGCTTCTTTTTTGACTTTCTTTTTACCGTAAAAAGTGTGTTTCCTGACAAGTCTCTGCGAGCACACACTCACCGGTTGCCGGTCCAGGTCAACCCACTGTTACTCTTGTTCCCTAAAGGCCTGCGTTTACGCTGTCATTATGTCATTAAGGTCCATTACATTATGATTAACACGTAACAATGCCAGTTGCTACACACCACCTAGGGGAGTTTAACCGGGCTCCTCCAGACACAAGGACAAAGGGGGATGGGTTTGAAACCGGTTTATTGTAAGCTGGCAGACACTGATACATGAGCTGGTGCTCCATGCTGCCATGCAGGAGTTCAGCGCTCTCTGAAGCCGTGTTCAAAATCGTTCCCTATTCACTCACTATTGCCTATGTAGTGTTTAGGATATGGTGAACTATATAGGGAACGAACAAACGAGAATTCGGACACTACGCTGAACATTTCTAAACGACGCCCGCATTGCAGTATGGTATACAGGAGTTACATGTAGGGAACATCGTATGTGCACTCAAATTTTGGGTATTTTATTGTCCACTTTATAGTGAATGAAATGAACCACTGAGAATTCGAACACCACTACAAAACGGCGAGCACCCCCTATATAGTGCACTATATCCTCGTGTGTGTGCGTGTGTGTGTGTGTGTGTGTGTGTGTGTGTGTGTGTGTGCAGGTAGGGGTTAGACAGTACAGACAGGTCATTAAGGAGCAGGTAAGGGTTAGACAGTACAGAACCAGATCATTAAGGAGTAGGTAAGGGTTAGACAGTACAGAGACAGGTCATTAAGGAGCAGGTAAGGGTTAGACAGTACAGAGACAGGTCATTAAGGAGCAGGTAGGGGTTAGACAGTACAGAGACAGGTCATTAAGGAGCAGGTTGGGGTTAGACAGTACAGAACCAGATCATTAAGGAGCAGGTAAGGGTTAGACAGTACAGAGACAGGTCATTAAGGAGCAGGTAGGGGTTAGACAGTACAGAGACAGGTCATTAAGGAGCAGGTAGGGGTTAGACAGTACAGAGACAGGTCATTAAGGAGCAGGTAGGGGTTAGGACGCCCCCTAGAGGCTGGGCTGTGGATATGGGGGACAGAACCCAGCACCTTTTCCTACTGGGAGTCAAACTCCCTAGCCCCCTTTCTAAAAAGAAAAGCCTTTGATGATCTAATCGTTAAAAAAAATGTTACTTAACACACTTGATTAGAAACATGTGTGACTTCATCTACATGTAGATCAGTGCGCTCTACATGTGTCTCATCTCACTAGTTTACTGATTACTCTTCGATATTCCCCCCCCTCCTACCTTGGCCCATATAGAGCACCACACAAGATCAACAGGCAGAGATACAATACATCAACATTCCCACTCTATGACTAAGTGTCAACGAGGCGTTTCGTTTGTAATCCCCACCTTAAACCTCAGTCGCTGCTGGCTTCCGTTTTCACGCCCTCACAGATATCACAAACATCTCAGCCTGCTTCTTTTTCTAAGAAACCACAACGCCTGCAAGTGTATGTGGTGCGTGTCCCTCTCCAAATGACACACTTGACCTTGATTCTTCCTCAGAGTCAAATGAACCCACGGTTGTATAAGCTACTTACATTTACATTTAGCAGGCGCTTTTATCCAAAGAGACTTACAATAAGTATATTTGTCAGAAGAAAGAGAAACAACAATATATGTCGCTACAGTACAATAGAGTGCAGTAGAGCTACGGTGGAATAGCCTAGTGGATAAGAAAAATAACCACCAAGAATCTCGTACTCCATTCGTTACAAAATCTTGCTACCATGTAACGAAGTTTCTTGGCGTTTCTTCAGTGTGGTTGAGTTGATGGTAGGCGTATGTATGCTGTAAAGGTAGTCCGGAGAAAGCTTTAGTGTAGATAATTACATGTATGCCTGTTCCTTTGTTGGGAACGGGTGGCTTTTGTGGTCCAAGGGACAGCATCGGAAACCAGATGGCTGTCGGCGCGTTCCAACTCTCTCACGCCCTTAATACGTTTCTCATCAGCTCACGCTGTAATGACCAGGATAATGATAGCCTGAGTGAGTGCGTGCTCGAGTAATGAGATGAAAGACCACTTATATTGTGTTTCTATTATATACATTAGATCCCATAAGTGGTGGAGGTGTGGACGGTTGGCAGGGACCACTCAGCGTGACGTGAGATTCAGCTGTAGAATGGACTTTGTTAATAGGGTGACCGCTGGAGTGAATTACGTAGTGAAGTCTTCAAACATTGTTGAGTTTTTCCACAAACAAAGTAACATTAGTAGCTTTATTTGAAATGTCTTTGGTCACATACGAAACAATCTTTGGATAACTATGACATTGGAAAAATAAGCAACTTTCGAGGTAACTATAGCGTCAACATTTAAATAATACAAAAAAATATAAACAAAAAAATATGAATAACGTCAGTAATGTTAATTCAAAAGGAATGACATACATTTTGGTTTCACGATTTGGAATCAAAGCTCAATGTGTTGCTAGCCACTAGGTTCTTGCATGCATGCAACATTATTCACACTTACATAATATATATATATATATAATTCAGACTCAACAGTGATTGATTGGGACAAAGCAGAGTAACGTAAGCCCAGGGTTCAGACCATGACCGTGACTACGTGTCTAAGTGTCCTTTCCAGCGGGACGCAATCACTTGTTTGCATCCCAGAAAACGCCTTGGATACTCCGCCTTCATGGAAAGTAGCATTGGTGCGCCAAAAACGTGTCCTTTCAAGATCCTGAGTGTATTCATTCCCATTCTACACGCGTTCCATTAACTGCCGCATCTGCCTCTCAAAAGGGAAGCACTTTCCAAAGCAAAATATGAAAACGTGCACGGCAAATGTCTCTTTCGGTATCTTGTTCCCAAACATCATCATGCAACCACAACAATATTGTAATCAAAGCACCGACAACAATGAAGGAACATAAACACATCCATCAAGGGCTTTATCTGTTAAGTCTGTCCCGACCACAATCCTGGCTTGTTCGTCAGACTCACTTTCTCTACAGTGCGGCCACATTGAAACTAGACCCGAGAGAGAGAGAGAGAGAGAGAGAGAGAGAGAGAGAGAGAGAGAGACTCACACACACAAAGAAACAGAAGAGAGATAATCAAAGAATAGAGAACGCACAAACACGCACAGAGAGATAGACAAAAGAGAGAGAGAGAGAGATACGAGAGAGAGACAAGAGAGGGAGAGAGATACGAGAGAGAGAGAGAGAGAGATACGAGAGAGAGACAAGAGAGGGAGAGAGATACGAGACAGAGATATGAGAGAGATACGAGAGAGAGATACGAGAGAGAGCTACGAGAGAGCCAGAGAGCGATGAGAGGGAGACAAGAGGGAGACAGACAGAGAGACAGAGAGACAGAGAGAGAGAGAGAGAGAGAGAGAGAGAGAGAGAGAGAGAGAACAGCGGCGACCTCCCATGGAGCCTGACCTCCTTCGGTGTCGGGTGGTTACATAAGGCGGTGAGTCTGGATCCCACCAAACACAATGGAGGACCCGGACACACACACACACACACACACGCACGCGCGCACGCACGCACGCACGCACACACTCGCGCACACACACACACACACACACACACACACACACACGGCTCCCCGCCCGCACCCAGGTCGGCGGGACAGGAAGGGGGCTTTTGTGTGGTTAAAAACAACAAAATCGTAAAAAAAAGTGGGTTTCAGTCGCTCAGGCGGCCAGAGAATGTATGTATGTCACCCGGCAACCGCGCACAGGAAGTTCACCTGTTCGCTTCCCGAAAGTGTGGAACAGTTCCTCAAATGAGACCCGATGGAAACTGCAGGTTGACCGACGACTTGTGAGCGTGCGTGATCATCTTCGGTATTGTGTGTAGTGTGTGTGTGCGTGCGTGCGTGCGTGCGTGCGTGCGTGCGTGTGTGTGTGTGTGTGTGTGTGTGTGTGAGAGACAGCCCATTATCAGCTCTCTGATAATGGCCCGTCTCTGTGCTGGCTGGCTGGCTGTCTGCAAAACGTCCCCTGAGGGCCCCCGAGTGATTGATCTCAACTCCAACGTAAAAGTGCTTTGAGTAATCATGACGGTCCATTTAACCAAGAAGAAGAAAAGAGGAAAAAAAACTCAATACTCAACGCGATCGCAAGATAAAAAACGTAATATATTGGCTCAACCTTGTAGCGACAAACGTTCAATACCCATCCGTGGTCCTGTGCTACACGCTCTCTTCTGTAACACACTGTCCTGTCTCTCTCCACTGTCCTGTCTCTCTTCAGTCTTGTCTCTCTCCACTGTCCTGTCTCTCTCTTCAGTCTTGTCTCTCTCCACTGTCCTGTCTCTCTCTTCAGTCTTGTCTCTCTTCACTGTCCTGTCTCTCTTCACTGTCCTGTCTCTCTCTTCAGTCTTGTCTCTCTTCACTGTCCTGTCTCTCTCTTCAGTCTTGTCTTTCTCTCCAGTCTTGTCTCTCTTCACTGTCCTGTCTCTCTCTTCAGTCTTGTCTCTCTCTCCAGTCTTGTCTCTCTTCACTGTCCTGTCTCTCTCTTCAGTCTTGTCTCTCTCTCCACTGTCCTGGCACAAAAAAATACTCAATACTAAATGAAAGAGCAGAGCTTCTTCTCTCAGAGCTCAGAGTGCCACGGGGGACGAGAGGAATCGGCCCCCCCCTCTCCTCCCCCCTGGCCCGTCTCCCGCTCCCCTCCTCCTCCTCCCCCCCGCTCCCGCCGGCCTCCCTTCCCCCTCTCCCCCGTCTTGACCCGGGGCGTGGAGGGCCGGGCGTACCCGGGGGCCTCCTGGTCCATGACCGACAGGAAGTCGTACAACGGAGCAGCAGGACGCCACTTGTCATCGCCCGTCCTTCCTTTAGGGGGGGGGAGGGAGAGGAGGGAGGTAGAAGTGGGGGAGGGAGTCGGGACAAGGGGCACACGCATGTATGACTGGCTTGTCACAGGCTGTGACCGTGAAAATCACAGCGGTGGCGCGTGTTCACCCGACGGCGACCGCCGTCAAGTGCGGGCGAGATTCGAGACCACGTGAAAAAATTTGCGGTGATTTAAGACGCGAAGCCCCTTGGTGAATCGTTATTTTGGATGAAAACTAAAAACCATAGGATTTAAATGATAAGGATTAGGTTATCAGCGCCAGTGTGTTTCCAAAATGGACACGTTTTTGATGAAGGAAAACACACCCTAGCGTAGACCCTGGATGCTTTCTGAACCAATCAGTGATGGGCTCTATACCGTGAGCTTCTAAGTTAGTAGTAGTTAAGTGTACTGATTTGGCTCCAACTTGTTGGTACAGAGGTGTGGCCTTGGTGACAGCAGGGGGTGGATATTCTAAATACCCGGCAACCGGTGATGAGAGGCAAGTGTGTAATGGGGAAGGCCACCCAGTTTTCGACCGTGTTGGTGTTGGTGTTTCTGTTCTTGAATTATTATTATTTTTTTTGTGTTTATATGAATGAAAACAATCATTTTTCGAACTGTCTACTGAAGTCAATAAAAGGATTGGCATAGCCAACGATACGGGAGCTCTCTGTGACATTGAATCAATTATGCATGCGTCAAACTAACGTCTGTCCATTGCCCCTCGAAGCAGTGAGCTACAGGTAAAGGCCATTACATAACTCTTGCAAGGGGGGACGACCAGAATTCTGCCCGCCGACTTAACAGGCGCCGACTCTGCAGCGGCGGCGGTGCTGGAGCTCGTGTTACGCCAGATGGACGCAGGAGAGGAGCAGAACGTGTCTAAAGTTAGACAGGAGCGAGCTTGAAAATCGCAAGTCACGCATTGCGTTGCGTCTTTAAGCGCGCGTGGAATGTTCTGGAACAGCGCGGGGACGTGTGTGAACGAGCCCGCGGCGAGCTCTCCCTGCTCCACGCAGGAACACAGGGGTCAAAACCGCTGCACGGGGTCAAAGGTCGGGAGTCGGGCCTGCTTTGAAATAGCAGAGGGTTCAAACCCGACAATCATCACTTTGATCAGATAGCTTTAACGCAGCTCTAAGCCCCAGCTCCCATTACAAGATGATTTGTTCATCGTTAATGTTAGCCGCACGCACACGCACACGCACACACACATTATTATCTTTTGCTCGTGATTGATTTGTGTTTTTTTTTCTAGATCCTCTCTTACTGGTGATCGATTTGTTGTTTTATCTAGATTATGTTTTACTGGCGATTGAATCGTTGTTTTAACTAGATTATCACTTGCTGGCGATTGATTTTTTTAGTTTCATCTAGATAATCTCATGCTGGTGATGAAGATCTGGTTTTATCTCGATTATCTCTTGCTGGTGATCAACACGCCGTTTATCTGGATTATCTCCGGTTCCCAACGCTCTTTACAGACACCTTCTTATTGATTTGTCATTTATTTGTCTTTTATCCTCTTAATGTTGTTTTTGTCGGCTAATCAACGCTAACGACCGCCCCCCCCCCCCCCCGTCTTTACCTGTGGGTGGTTCGGTCCCGTCCTGGATGCCCTGCAGCCAGTGCAGGACGGAGCGCGCCACTATGGGCCCGTGGGAGGGGTAGTGGTAGAGGTCCCCGCTGGGCAGCTGGGACAGGACCAGCGCGGGGAGCGGGGGCAGGGAGCCCAGGTACGACCGCAGCACGGACACCCCGGAGGGGGTACGGCCCCTGCAACCCCGGGATCGTAGGAAGGAGGGGTTTGGTTGATGAAGCGTCAACACATCACGTGTACATTTCGCTTTTATCCAAAGTTACTTACAATAAGTACATTTGTCAGAAGAAAGAGTAAAAAAGATATATGGCTGTCAGTAAGGTACAGTGAGTAACTTACTGTCTTACTGTAAGTAACTTACTGTAAGGTACAGTAAGTACAGTAAGGATGTTCATAGAAACAAGTGCCAAGCACTTACAATTGCTGGGTTAACCCAGTAGCTAGGATCAGAGCTCTTTGACGGTTTAATTCATTATTATTAATGCGTCCATAACCACACACAGGATACCATCACAGCTCTCGATGGGTCGATTCATTATTATGAATGCCGTCATTGTTACATGCATGACGTCCTTACATGGGTGAATTATGTATCGTGAACGCAGCAATTATAACATAAATATTTGATCCTTTCTGCTCTTTTACGGGCGAGTTCTACATTATTAATGCACTTGTGGTTATCAAACGGTACAACAGAGACTGTGTGTCCATCAGATGCCCGAGAGCAAAGGGCGACAGACACGCCGTCTCTGTTCCACATGAGCAGGTGACATCACTTTGCACCACTTCCAACCCATTAGAGCCAGAGATGGAGGTCTGGTGTCACACCTGTGCTCATATGTCAATGTTAAGTCATTCGTCATTCAGTTATGAACGGACCAGGGGAGGGCCGTGTATTTTACCCCCCCCCCGGCCTTCAGCGCCATCCTCCCTCAATTAAAGCGCCTGCAAATCACCTCACCGTGACCACTGTGGGCTAGTGTCTTTCTGGTGTGAGTGAGTGAGAGACAGAGTGAATGAGTGAGTGAGTGAGTGAGAGACAGAGTGAGACAGACAGACAGACAGAGACAGAGAGTGAGACAGACAGACAGACAGAGACAGACAGAGAGAAGGAGACAGAGAGACAGAGACAGAGAGAGAGGCACAGAGACAGACAGAGAGATACAGAGCGACAGACACACAGACAGAGAGAGAGACAGAGAGACAGACAGACAGAGACAGAGCAAGAGAGACAGACAGACAGAGACAGAGAGAGACAGACAGAGAGAGAGAGACAGATACAGAGCGACAGACACACAGAGAGTGAGACAGAGAGAGAGAGAGAGAGAGAGACAGACAGAGACAGAGCAAGAGAGACAGATAGACAGAAAGAGACAGACAGAGACAGACAGAGAGAAGGAGACAGAGACAGAGAGAAGGAGACAGAGAGACAGAGAGAGAGGCACAGAGACAGACAGAGAGATACAGATCGACAGACACACAGACAGAGAGAGAGACAGAGAGAGAGAGAGAGAGACAGACAGAGCAAGAGAGACATACAGAAAGAGACAGAGAGAGAGACAGACAGACAGACAGACAAAGAGAGAGACAGACAGAGTGTGCGAGAGAGACAGACAGAGTGTGTGAGAGACACAGAGACAGACACAGAGACAGACCCAGAGAGAGAGAGAGAGAGAGAGAGAGAGCGAGAGCGAGAGCGAGAGAGAGAGAGACTCCACCTACAGGTGTATCCAGCAGGGCAGGTAGCCCTCGGCTCCGCCCCCAGCCCCGGCCCCGCCCCCGGCCGCCGCCCTCACTTCCCGCAGCGCCGCGCGGGTCTCCCTCCTCGTCCACTCATCCTCCTCCTCCTCCTCCTCCTCGCTCCCCACGAAGAGGAGCAGCAGGGGCCGGCGCAGGGCCAGGTAGGACGGCAGGTTGGCCACCGTCAGCTCAGGCTTGGGTACCGGGGGGGGACAGAGGCCACACACACACACACACACACACACACACACACACACACACACACACACACACACACACACACACACACACACACACACACACACACACACACACACACACACACACAGTGGCTCTTCAGTCTGACTGGGAAATTTACAGCGCAGGCGAGAGAGAGAGAGACGTGAGCGTAACGTAGGCGTAACGATTCACACCGCCGCCGTTTGTTTTCGCTATACTTTCAAGGTTCGTCGGATCACGTGTTTTATTTTATTGGTTTATTTAAGACGGGGACCATTGTACGAGGTTCGTTGATTACGTGGGGCAAAAAGACGGCTTGTACCGGATTATAGCTAAAAGCTTGTTTCCATGTGCAGCCCCTGCAGTCCCGCGTCATAACCGAGACGCTTCGGAAACGCTCGGAAATAGAAGTGAAGAGGAAAGTTAAGCTTCGGTCGGCCGTGAGACGGGCGTAGAACGCTCCCGGTGTAAATCAGTGCACTACTTTGAATTAATTCTATCTCTGGCTGAAGTCGGACGTCTGGCGGCCGACTAAAAAGCTCGTCTAAAACGGCTCTGGTGCAAATTGGCCTTTACCTACAGCCAATTACCGTTCTGTGCACGATGTCTCCAGATGTACAGAATAAATCAGCGTTATTTATTCGGTGACTCCGACGTTCCCTGAAGCGATATTGCGGCCACTGCGGGTGAAGACGAATTGATTCCCTCCGCCATTTGCCGTAGCTTAGCGCCAAGTGTAATCGATCAACGCCTGCTTTCAAGGTTGTCCCCGCTCTCACACACACACACACACACACACACGGACACACACACAGATAAATCGTTCACGTGAACACACACACACGGACACACACACAGATGGATCGTTCACGTGAACACACACACACACGGACACACGGACACACACACACACACACACACACCCAGCCCCTACCATCTCGTGGAGCAGCGCGGCGTTCACCATGGCGACCAGCTCGTCAGCCGAGTCCGGGAGGGGGAGGGGGCGGGGCAGGTTGGGGGGGGCCTGGTCCCCTTTGTCGGACGCCTTGTACAACAGGACCTCTGGGGACGACAGGCCCGGTGCACGGCCGTCAGCCCTGAGAGAGCGCGCACGTGTGTGTGTGTGTGTGTGTACACACAACCGCACACACACACACACACACAGGCGGAGAGTCGGAACAGAGGGAACGGAAGAGAAAACATATGATTAGCAGAGCTTGTGTGTGTGTGTGTGTGTGTGTGTGTGTGTGTGTGTGTAATTATAAATGGTAAATGGTCCTCAATAATATAGGGCTTTTATCCAAAGCGCTTTACAGTGTTGACTGACATTCACCCATTCCAGCAACCTTGCGGTTACCAGCCAACCCGCTCTACCTCCTGAGCTAATGCCGCCCCTGTGTGTGTGTGTGTGTGTGTGTGTGTGTGTGCGCCCGTGTGTGTGTGCGCGCCCGTGCTCATGTATGTGTGGCTTATTCCTGCTTATTCCTTTAGATTTAATCTATTTTCTTAGGAGCTGAATCGTGACTCTAACGGGCACGTCACACACAGACTCAGGTTGAGCGCAAAATACAGGCCAAAATACGCACCAGTCGCGTGATAGAAACGTCGTCTTCCTGTCAGCGACACGCCCACTCACTCGTAAATTCTCAAGAAAATCGGATTCCCCGGAGCTTACGCTAAGGGCTTCGAGTTAACTCGGATTCTGACATTACTGTTCACATATACAGCCGTGACCGCCGTGACCACGCACACACACGCACACGCACACACACACACACACACACACACACACACACACACAGCTTTATGTCTCAGTTTTGGTTTGTAATGTTAACAGTTAATGTTTTCAGTTCGCCCTGACATTTTCAATTTAAGTTTCATTTATTAAACATTCTCCATCCTCTCTCTCTTACTGCGTCACTCTTCAACTCAAAATGCCACGGCGATGCGGTGGTTCTTGGCCGGTGCTCGAAGCAGCCTTTAAGCCTGACGCTACACTGCGAGCGATCCATCATCATCACGGCTGCTACCCGAGCGTAGCCCTAGCCCCGTATAAACACGCACATCAAGTGTGTGGTTTACCAGCTCTCTGCCAGGCTCTCCGTTAGCATGCCCGCTAGCACCTCGCCTCTCAGCGCCGCCGCCGCCGCACTGAACACCGCTGCGCCTGAGAGAGAAGAAGAGAAGAAGACGACGAGCCGGGAGGTCAAAAGGTCAAGATCACGATTCCTTAATTGTGTTGTTGTTTTTTTGGGGTTTAAATCCCAAAGTCCCCCTGCTCATGATTCCATTAGTCCCGGAGACTCCGCCGTTCCCGTGGTTTGGGGTTCACGGTTCCCCCAGGGGGGGGGGGGCGGCGCCATCCCGACCGCTGTGATTGGCCCTTGGGTTCACGATCGTCCCCCGAGGCGGGGAAACCCAGGCCCCCTGCCCCCGCAGCACTGAGACCCCCACGTCACGGACCGCTGCTAAATGTTTCCATCTCTATCCCTGCGCTGTTTACACGCTGGCAGGGTTCCGGAAACTGTTCCGAAGATAAGAGTTCTCTCCTTTACAAAACCTAAATCACGGTGAATATCCCCCAGTTAAACCGTCCGGTTGGATCGTTTAACCGCTGTTTTTACTACGATCCAAAAGGTCCAGTTTCGTATAAAGACCGAAGGAAGTTGTTAATCGTTACAAAAACAATCGCTGATGAAAGTCTGAGGCAAGGAACCATTTACAACATGAATAAAAATGTCAATTTGAGGAACTTTTTTCCAAAACAGTAAACCACATTTCAACATAATCCACAGCATCTCTAAGGCCTTAAATACTGCTTTCTGGACTTTTCCAAAAGCAACAAAAAAGGTAACATTTATTTTATGTGTGCGCGCACGTGTGTACGTGTGTGTGTGTGTGTGTGTGTGTGTGTGTGTGTGTGTGTGTGTGTGTGTGTGTGTGTGTGTGTGTGCGTGTGTGTGCGTGTGTGCGTGTTTCTCTTACGGGGGTCCGCAGCGGTCTTAAACAGTCCCAGGAACCGGTCCGGTTTGCAGGCCGAGAGGTCTGACCCGGGCACTTCCTGCAGGAACGACCGCACTTCCTCCTGCGTGGACAGCAGCACTGGGGACGGCACGAGACTCCTGTGGAAGATGCATATGGAACAGGGTCTGGTTTAGATTATGATATCCACAAACGCTTCTGGAGCCCTTTGCAGTGACAGTCGTGTGTGTGCGCTTTACGATAAAAATCAACACCACATGTTGTTGTGACGGTAGAAACACTCTGTACTTTAAACGTAGGAAAGGAAACATTTTTGGAGATGCAGAAATCTCCGTTCCGAGATCTTCATCTCTTCGTTGTTCGTCAAAGAAAATGTCCAAAAAATAAAAAACAAAAAGGGAGAAACGTTTGCTCCATCTCACAGGAAGCACGACCTCCCTAAAATTAATCTTAATCTGGTGGTTATTAACCCCGTGCTTAATGGCGGTTTCCTGTCGCAGGGAGCTTAACCATGATAAGAAACATAAATATAAAAAAAAAAAATTTATACAAATAAACATTGTGAGTTGTGGCGGCGGATTCTGCCTCTGAGGCCTTACGATTATTGCGATGCTAGACGCCGTGATGGATGCGGTTCCCATATCTCATTTTTCATATCTCGTTTTCAGTCAACCGTTAACCGTCTCATCGTCGACCAACCGTTGGAACAGTTGAAACGCTGCATGCACAACGCTGTGATCACGATGATCACGGTGATCACGAAATCACGATGGCGGAGGTAAAAAAAAATAACAATACATAATTGACGCACGAGCATTCAGTGAATTGGCAGGATGTTTCTGTACAAGATGAAGACACAAAAATGTAGGGTTTTATCCTGAGCACTTTAACACAGGCATCGTAAGCCGGTGTGAACTAGTAGAAACAAAAACTAAATCAGCGCACGCTCACATGAGGACGAACCGCCGCAGCGCCTCAGCACCCAGCATGCCCCTGTAGCGCTGCGCCGGCCCCCGGGGGCGGAGCAGCAGGACGCTGGGGAAGGCCGTGATTGGCTGGAAGGGGTACGGGCGGTCGGCGGCCATTGGCTGAGCGGCGCAGAGGTCCGCCCACTCGCCGCAGTCGACCACGCCCATCTGGACGTCGAGCGCCTCCGAGTCTGAGGTTTAAATAAAGGTTTGACACTTTTATACTATATATATACTATATATCACTTTTTTTACTTTTTTATTCGGAGACGCTTTTCCTTAAGCTGTTTAGCATCTCCTCGCGGTCTGTGTTATTGTTGTGAATTAAATGTCATATTTGTGTCATAAGTCAGTAACTGAGTAACACATTCAAAATGGACAGATGTTTAGTAGTTCATTTTCCATCCGTATACACAATAATTTGAATTAATTCAATCCTAAAGATGTACTCATCAGAGCGGATATAACCGCTCAAGGGAGCAGTTATATATCCGAATTGTACCAAAAATAAAAGAGATGTTAACGAAATGTGAATGTGTAAAATGTATGATATTGATGATTTGTAAAAGCTGCTACGGTGTCTCGGGTCTTCACCTGCAAGTCTGTCAGCGACCTCAACGAACGTGCTGAGGACCGCCATGGAAACAGCGTCCCCTGGTGGTACAAAAAAGAACAACAGATTTATATTGGACATTTCTACTTGATAAATTACTAAAACGAAAATAGTCAAAGTCAGAAATCGGTTAATCCACAAATAATTTCCGCACTTCTGGTGCCAGCCCCAATCGATCACACGCTGACAACTTGAGCAATTAAGAAACAACCAGTACTCTACATCCTGCAGAGGTCATCGTACCCACGTCCAATGACGACCGGTACTTACAACCAGTATATGTGATTTGTAGTGCAGAAAAACCAACCTCCCAGGGTAGTGGCGGTTTATAAGCAGGGTAGGCTCATATGTCGTCACTGTAACCAAACAGACTTGATTTTTTGCATTTCTGCAAGCTTCTCTCACTTGGGAAATTGCGTAACTTCCCCCACGCCCCCTCAAAGAAAATACGTTTTTAGAAGTGGGCCCCTCAAAAGGAATTCAGTTACAACGTATATCTGGGTTTTTTGTGCCTGGTGGTCTGGCGTCTTCTCACATTTCAGGTAGAACAGTGCCACCGTGAGGCTGTGCTGCGCTACTGCGGCCTGGAAGTTGTCGCTGTTGAGCAGCGTGACTGCGTCCATGTCCAGAGAGACGCCTCGGCTCCTGAAGACCGACTCGGCCACCTCGTCGTCCAACATGTCTGCCGGCGCGCACGCACACACACACACGTGTTACGTGTTACGTGTTTTAATGACACACATTACATTTACATTTTTACTCAATGTAAACAGTGTAATCAATATAATCCATGCATTGAACGATTATATCTTGCTGTACAAGATGGACGCTGTTTTACCAAGCTCCGACCAGTCATCTGCTTGCTCTCTCTCCTCCTCCTCCTCCTCAGCTCTCTCCTGGGCATCAAACAGCCCCACCACCTCCTCGAGGTTGGTCAGGGTCAGATACTTGACCTCTGACCCCTGGCACAGCGAGTTGAACCCAATGGGGTAGGAGGAACACACGTTATACATGCACTTGACAACCACGGCTCAAAGGTCGAGTCAGAAGCAACGAACCAATCTGCTGACGCTGTCTTTTCGGGGGGGCTTGAACTAGTCTAAACTCGCTCGTTTTGCAGCGCTTTTGTTTGTGCATCTGTTGTCCTTCTCACTCACACGTCGCATTAGATTGGTGAGGGGGATTAGCCATTACAAGCCGTTTTAAAAAATCTGCCCTTCCGCTGCCTTGGTGACATCACAGGATAGATCAGTCCACCTGCTGCCTACCCAGCGAATGTTGCCGACCTATCCGGTATACATCTAGGCGGACACGCCCACTCGTGACGTCACCAAGGCACCAAGGACGGGGCATATTTTCAAACGGCTCGTAATGGCTAATCACACTCACAGCTGATGGCATGATATCACCCCGTTAACGACTAAATGTAGGTGTGTGTAAACTGCTTTGGATGACGGCGTCTGCTCACTAATTGACTAAATGTGTGGGTGTGGATACATATGTAAGTCTAGGATGGCCATGGGGGTGTGTGTAACAAAAATTATTTTCTACGCACAAAATACCAGCAACCCAGTCTCCACTGGAGCAAATGGTAACGTGAGACATCAGAACGAGGCACAAGCAGGGCACACAATGAACAGGTTACTGGCATGTTATTGACATTAACATGCGATGAATTGGTGGTGAACATGTACATGAATGAACTCACCTGTCCGGGGAGCCTGTAGGCCGCGTTGTACTCCTCTGGCGTCATCACCGCAGGACTCTCTCTGTGGTGACACACACACACACACACACACACACACACACACACACACACACACACACACACACACACACACACACACACACACACACACACACACACACACACACACACACACACACACACACACACACACACAGGATGTTGAACGTAGAAATCAAAAAAGGAAGCACACAACATTTTTTCCTTAAAAAACCACCAAGCAAGTCAACAATATAGTTTCAGAATACACACAACTCAACTGTGTATCTACTATGTATGTAAACATGGCAAAAGTCGACCACAACAAAACTAGATGCCACTAAATCATACACACTGCACCTTTCATGGATTAAATAGCTTGAGTACAGAAGCAACATAGTGCAAGTTTAACCTATGGAAACATTTAATCCAGTGTCACATCAACGCACGCACATGCACACGCACACACACACATACACACACACACATACACACACACACACACACAACCAGCCTCCCATCACCTGTGCACCAGCATCAGCAGGGCCAGGCCTCGCAGCCTCCAGGCTAGAGTGGTGGCCACGGCCCGGTCCAGGTGCTCGGTGCTGGGCCGGGAGAACAGGAAGAGCTGGGGCGTCTGGAGGAGGGTGTGGTGGGGGTGGACAGCTGACGGGTCCTCACGCACCTCCGTCTAGGGGCGGGGGGGGGGGAGAAGGAAGGGTCAGGAAGTGTAGAGGACACAAGTCTGGAGACATCCTTGTAGACGTAGTAGTAGTAGTAGACGCCATTTTGTTATTTATTGTTCTTTATTTCTGACAAATGTACTTATTGTAAGTTGCTTTGGATAAAAGCCTTTGCTAAATCCCCTAAGTGTAAATGTATTGCACTCCTTTATTTAGTATTAGTATTATTACCATACTATCACAAGTTTTTCTTTTCATCTTTATCTTTGCTATTTGCAACTGTTTCTGTCCCCTGTTTGCTGCTGGGACCTGCCCCCCCTCCCCCCCCCTCCCTTCCAGGATGAATAAAATCGTATCCTTAGTCTTCCAGCTATTCCCTTCATGAATGAATTCCCTCAACAGTGCGTTGTGGGTGGTGTGGTGGACAGCCCTCGACATGAGGAGAGCCGGAGGGATGACACATTAAAAGGTGATCCTCTCTTCTGACTGAGCGCCGTACTCTGACGTCTGTACCCGTGTCTGCGCTGCGTCTACCAATGACCAAAGACACGGACCTAGACGCACATCTTAATATGTCAACATTTCTATATAATACTATAGAGATATTTCATCATGGGACAATATAATAAGGTGTCCTTTTAGAGCTAAAATTGATATTCATAAGATATTCATAAGTTCAAGTTGAATAGGAAATAAATATTAATAATAATAATAATAATAATAATAATAATAATAATAATAATAATAATACATTTCATTTGAAGGCGCCTTTCTCAGCATTCAAGGACACCGTACAAAGATACACAAGAGTCATTAAAAAGAAACGGCAATAAGATAAGGAAAAGAGCCAAACAATAGTATTACAACTAAAGCCCCCTTTGAATAAATACAAGATTATTCTTTTTTTAAACGTTCCCCTCAACGCCACCTTTAATCACGGAGGAAGTGTCTGGTGTGAGACTCACCACCAGCGGGGCCTCCATGAGCCGCAGGAACCCGTGGAGGTCCAGGGTGGACAGCGGGCCCCTCATGGGGGTCCGTTGGCACCGGGGGTCGGGGGCCCCGGAGCCGGCCGGGCCCTGGAGGAGCCGGCAGTGGAGGAACCACACCCCTGCTGAGCGGCCCGGATCCATACTGGTGGGGGGGGGCAGGGTAGGAATTCTTTACTAATTTATTTGTACTAATTATTTTTTTGTAATTAATTTGTATTAATTGCATTTATTAGTTCATTGAAATGCGACGTGGGCCCTCTGCAATAAGCTTATCGTGAAGCTTTGCAAATGAGTGAATGAAAAAAAAACGTTTTATTTTATAAAATACGTCGGATTTTGTATGCAATATTCGTTGCTATGGATAATCTCAGGCTCAATTTTTGGGCAAAACAAACGCGATTTACTATTTTTCTACTTATTCTGTCACCACTTTCCAAGTTTCCACTGCTGTGTCGACACTCCAAAGTCACAACAACTTTATTGACTTCATGAAAAAAAAGAATCACAGCTGTCCTAATGGGTGCCCTGACCCAGTGGCAAAGACGGGATGGCGCCGTTAGGGTGATGAAAGAACCACTGTTCTGAAGAAAAATTAATTCTAGTTGTAATCTGATTCCGGCTAACTGGGTCCAAGGCGGACGCCGGTCCAAACCGAGCGCCGGGCTGGTGGAGAACATAATGGTTACGGTGCTCCTTGATTGACTCTGTGGTATGAACCAGTTACCCCAGCTGCTCCAGTATGGGCCCACCGGTGGTGAGGACGAACTGGTGCTTGGCTCCGTACACAAACACCGTCTCCATCAGCGAGCGGTGCTCTGTGGAGAGAACGCGAGGCCCATCGGTGAAAGGTTAACTCGACGACGAAGCAGACAGCTGGGTACGGACGGTCAACCTGTCACGGCTGATGCTGGATTATGTTTTCGAATTTTCACGTTCAAAAAAAGACTTGAGTCCGATAAGAAGTGAGCAAAAAAAAACAATCGCACATCTGTGTGCCTTGCTCTGCTCTGTTACAAACAACATGTGTACGCGTATAGTTCATGTTTGGATGGTTATATCAAGGCAGAAAGAGAGACGGAAAGATCAACAGCGACGGACAGACAGATACATAGATAGACATAGATACAGATGGACAGACAGACCGACAGATAGAAAGAGACAAGAGACACAGACAAATAGATAGACAGACAAATAGAGAGACAGGCAGACAGACAGATAGATAGATTGATACAGACAGAAAGAGAGAGAGAGACAGGCAGACAGACAGATAGATAGATAGATAGATACAGACAGAAAGAGAGAGAGAGACAGGCAGACAGACAGATAGATAGATACAGACAGAAAGAGAGAGAGAGACAGGCAGACAGACAGATAGATAGATACAGACAGAAAGAGAGAGAGAGACAGGCAGACAGATAGATAGATACGGACAGAAAGAGAGAGACAGGCAGACAGACAGACGGAGGGACGCAGACGGACAGAGAGACGGACAGCCACTCAATCAGAAAGACAAAGAAGAGCATCACGGCAAAGCGCCAAACTTGACTCTCTCCCTGCATCTCCGGCTCGCTCCAACCACACCGTCCTCCCCCTCCACCCGCCCCCCCCCCCGGGGGCCTCACCCTGTGTGCCCAGCATCTGGACGTAGGCCAGCACCACGTCGCTCTTCCCCCACGCCGCCCGCTCCAGGGCCTGCAGGTCGGCCACGGACTGGGCGTAGCGCACCTCGTCAAATAGGATGCCACTGGAGAGAGAGGAGGGGAGAGAGAGAGAGAGAGAGAGAGAGAGAGAGAGAGAGAGAGAGAGAGAGAGAGAGAGAGAGAGAGAGAGAGAGAGAGAGAGAGAACGCTATCATGTGCTATCATGCTTAAAGGAATAGTTTGACCTTTAATGGCCAATCATGTCTAATGTAATAGCTCAACCTTTAATGTGCTGTAATTCTGAAGGTAATAGTTCCAGACAGACAGACAAACAGACAGAGAGACAGCGAGTCCCCCAAGTAGTTTGAGTCAACCATCTCCAAAACAATGGTGTATTTATTTTCCGCACCTGTGATTCCCGCCACTAGGGGGATCTGTGAGTCAAGTAACAGGTTTGTGAATAAACTCCCCTATCTGGTGTCAACACGAAGCTTCAAGAACATACTGAAGGGACACGCGATCAGTCACACAGTCTCCCGATTAGACCGAAGCTGTAAGGTGTGTTGGTTCAAAGACAGTGAAAACCACAAACCAACACTGCAATGTAACGACACACCACAACTCCTCTTCCCACTTCAAATAAACTAATCTTCCAATCACCCGTACACCTACAAACTATACTTTAAGAACGCCCCCTGGTCATCCCCAGAGGCCCAGTGCCGACAGTAACAGCACCATTAACTATGATTAAGTTAATTGAAATATCATTTAAAGGTCTGAAGTCAAACGTGAGTTCGGGAGTACAAACGGGAGTTCGGGAGTACAAACGGGAGTTCGGGAGTTTGTGAGCGCATGTTGTCCGTTGACCGGCGCACTTACAACAGGACATGGGCTACGATGGCGTTGATGTCGAACACCGAGTCCACGTCGAAGCTCTTCAGCAGCTCGGCGTTCCTGAGAGGAAAACACATTTTTTTTCCAGGAACCACATTTCCCAAAGCGGTCGATCTGCACTGCCCCGACTGTGGCCATCGAGGGGGGGGGGGAGAAGTAGCTTCACCCGAACCCCAACCCGTTGTTTCATGCAGAACTACCTGAACAGGTAGACCTTCTTCAGCAGCCTCTCCCCGGTGCAGAACTTGGCCGGCTGCCCCCGGCTGCAGTTCACCTGTGACAGTAGGAACAGGATCTCAATACGTAGCCGTCGCTGGATGCATGTGTCACCTCATCCATCGATACGCAAACTCTTGTTCTCTCGTTTCTGTCCAGCTCACTCAAGTTGGGATTTTTTTTTAATCCGTTTAGTGTCTGTCTGTCTGTCTGTGTGTGTGTTCTGTAAAATGAGTTAAATCAGATTAGGGGGCAGGGCTGTACCCAGAATGTTTGATAGACATTACCGGTTGACCCAAAACAGCCAATAACCGGTCACTCCTGCAATAGCATGTGTAGCACCTATAGAGCGCAATTTGTGTTCATATTTACATCTCATCCTACGTTTTTTATTTCCTTTTTGGCGAAGGATCGATCAATCCATATCACTAATATTTAGCCCACTTCATCACTTTGAATCCAAGACTAGATGTTTTAGGTTTTAGTTTTCCTTTAATCACAATCCCCTGAATCAGTACAATCTGTAACTCACAACTCCAGCCCAACAAAACATTTGACTCATTTCCTTCCAATCAGCCTCACTGATCTTTGGCCATAGATAGCGAACGATAACCTAGAAGAAGGAAAATCACTTCAAAAGGTGGTTTGGTTCAAAAATGAACCAAACCACCTTTATCCGTCAAGCATCTCGTTCCTTTTCCTGTGCTCATTTGATTGAGCCAGACCCATTTATTCTTTACCCGGTAGATCAACGTGGTGACGTGACTCAAGATTTAAATGAGGCTGTTATCTGGTTGAATAAATACGCGAGAGAGGGATAAACGGTCATCTGGGGGTGTCATTATGGTGTATTAAACCCGTCTTCTGCTGCATAAAGTGCATGGTCTGCCAACCCGTCTCCTCTATCTTGATTAGAAATTGGATCACATCGTGTTTACGCCAGCGTCAGCATGATCGGTAGAACAACGTTTCTAATCCTGGTGGGCATTAGGAAGATCACGAGAGCGCTTTGTTACCTTGCCAACCACTATCCCATAATCCTGCAGGGCCTCCGCGGACTTGTCTAGCTGGACTAAGAAGAGGGAGATGGTGGGAGAGACTAGGGAAAGAGAGGCAGAGAGGTGAGGGGAGAAGACACTTGTACAATGTCTTTCAATCTCACAAACACAATTTAGTCATTTATAAATGAATTGTATCCAAAGCAACTCGGTTAAGAGAAATCAAATGTATGGGAAGGGATTTGAACCTTTTTCACAGTCTACGGTTAGAACCCAGAACCATACGATGCATGCGTTACTAAACTAAATTAACTGTATGGGCATGATAATTCATAATTTGCATTGCTATAGTAGCTTCAAAATAAAACAAATTAACCATAACAATGTCAATGCAGTAAAGAAGGAAAAGTCAAATAAATTGAAATAGCGGTGTGTGTGTGTGTGTGTGTGTGTGTGTGTGTGTGTGTGTGTGTGTACGTGCGTGTGTGTGCGTGCGTGTGCGTGCATAGAAGCTCTCACATGCTTGACCGAGAGACACGTTATAAGCGGGTTTAATAAATAGTGCGTGTGTGCGCACCGCGCACAGGCGCGTCTGCGTTCATGCGTGTGTCCGAGCGCGGGCGTGTGTGCCAATTCAGCCACTTACCCCGATGCCCAAAGTACACAAACATAGTGCTCCCGGACTGCAGCTTCTCAGAGAAGCCCTCGGCGGAGTATTCGACCAGATGTGACCCGTTCTGCACCTCGCAGCGTCCGGGCTCCGGCCAGAGCCACAGCACCGCGGCCAGCATCGGCACCCACACCATGGCGACGACCAGTGCCTTTTAATTCACTCTTTTTAAGAGTTATGAGGAGGTTGTTGGTGCGGTTGGGGAGGGCCACATATTGTTCGGCACTACTCCGAGGAACATTCATTAGGGTCACTTGTGTGGAGTTTCATAGCCCCGCCGCAGTATCACTTAGCTATATTTACGAACATGCAATGGACACACATTGAGTGTATAGTGTATAAAACATCGCTAATTAAGCCATTCTCTTCTGGAGAGTGTGTGTTTGTATGTACGATAACGCTTCCCCGTGTGCTGCTTCCTGTTTCTAAAAGCCACTGGCTTGCAGGACCCAATGAGGTCAACGGGATTTGTAAGCAAAACACACGACCAATCACAGGTTCATACGGGCGGGGCTTCTGCATCTGACATCATCTTGAGCCAATCCAGTGACATATCGCTGGGGGCTGGGCCGGTGTTTAGCCAGTGAGCGACCGGTTTTATAAAGTGGGCGTTATGGGAGTACGCTTGGGATAGCGCTGCGGAAACTGAGTGGACTCCGTGGCTCTAGACGTCGTCGTTCACACGGAGAGGAGCCGGCGTCGGAGCCAAGATGGCGCCCTACGCAGCGCCAGTTTCCTCTTCATTGGAGGACCGAGGGGGGCGGGTCTTAAACTGCATCACAGCTGATCATGGTTTTTTCCTCTCAAGTTGTTTTCTTGCAGAGAGCAGCTTTGCAGAGATTTTTAATGGCTCTGTCTCTGTTAGCAGAAGACCTTTTATTGTGTGTGTATGTGTGCGTGTCTTGTCCATCTGTTTACATGCCGTGTTCTTTTAAAGCGTCGCATCTGAGAACAACTTCTGTTCATGGTGGGATTATTTTCAAAATGAACTGTTTTTAGGACAAATGTCCTGGACTATCACTGGATATCATTTTCCTTTTCATCAACAGTCAAATTAACTGCGCGCCTGTCCAAGTTTGATCTCCTATGATCGTTCGCGTCTCAATCCTCTACATCCGTCACATCGCCATCGTATTGTTTGGTTGTTTTTTTTCCTCATTAATTTGTAGACCTCAAGATGTTTTCGCCCGAAAAGGAGGTCAGTGCCAAAGGCTTTACCTCCGCAGCCGAGTCCCCCGGGCAGCTGCGACCCGACATCTCCCCGACCCTGGAGCTGGCTCTCACCATCGTGTACACCCTCCTGTACACCTTTCTGTTTGTTTTCGTGTACGTCCAGCTGTGGCTCATCCTGCACCACGGACACAAGCGCTTCAGCTACCAGAGTGTGCTTCTCTTCCTGTGCCTGCTGTGGGCTGCCTTGAGAACCACGCTGTTCTCCTTCTACTTTGACAACGTCGCACAGGCAAACCGCCTGCAGCCCTTCCCCTACTGGCTGCTCTACTGCTGCCCCGTGTGTCTGCAGTTCTTCACGCTGTGTCTGCTCAACCTGTACTTCACGCAGGTAAGAATGGTGCTGGTGGAGGTGGCGGGGGGGATGGTGGTGGTGGTGTTGATGGTGATGGTTGGGTGGTGGTGGTGATTGTAGTGGAGGTGGTGATGATGGTGAGGTGGTGGTGGGTGATGGTGGGCTGGTGGTGTTGGTTGGGTGAAGGTGTTGGGGGTGGTGATGGTGGTGATGGGTTTCTGGTGGTGTTGATGGTGCTGGGATGGTGGTGGTGGTGACGGGGTTCTGGTGCTGCTGCTGGTGGTGGTGTTGGGTGGTGGTTGTTGTTGGGTAGGTGCACCAGGCCTATTCCGTGTGACCTGATTTCTCAACGAAGGCGAAGAAGAGAGAACGCGCTGACGGTGCGTTATCCAACCCATTGTGTACAGTGGCGTCGCCGTCGTTTGAATGAGGGTTTGATTACAGCGCGTCCCTCGGGTCAAGAGCTAAAGCAGGACTACACGTTCATCCGGTTCAACCGATTGTTTGATCTTCATGTTGCCTTGGTCCTTGTCAATGTGGATTGTTATCTAACCCGACCTAATGTTGATATAGCGCCCAAGTCGCTATAAAGTGGTCCATTGATTATAAGTATTGAACAATACAATATTGAGAGAGGGGGGCGTGTGCGCGTGGTACTCTTTCCATATATCCAGCGGAGGGACGAGCGGAGGCGATGTTGGTATTCTGCTGTCAATATTACAAGTCCTGTCAGGCCTAAGTCAGCTGCGTGTTTGTTTAACATGGGAACGGTCCGACTCGCGTCGCAGTAGAATAATGTGGAAAAGATGTGTGGACTAACCCTAACCCTAACCCAAAGAGAGAAAGAATCTCCTGCTTATTCCTTCCTGTGCTGTTTACTCCGCTTTTCTCCTCTTTAATGAAATCTGATTCACTGAGAACTCATAACTCATCATTATAACTCATAATGTAGCCCCTATCGCTCTGTGCTGTCATTGAATGGAGAGCTTGTGAATGGGCCACTCTGTGTAGGCCTACACTTCAACAATCGGCCTGGCCATCACAGGGATACACATTATAGGCCTGCTATCCTTACAGTAACATGCCTACATATACAGTAATAGTAGGTTTTCACATACTGTAATGTATCTAGACATACAGTAATATGCCTATATGAAGTAATAGTTATACACATACACTAATAGGCCCATTCATACATGAATTGGCATACACATACAGTAATAGTAGGCCTTCACATACTGTAATGTATCTAGACATACAGAAATAAGCCTACACATACAATAATAGTAAGCATACACATATAGTAATAGGCCTACATACATACAGCAATAGTAACACTACACATACATTCATAGGAACATACAGTAATTTACCAACATCTAATATGCCAAAATATAAAGTTATAGGCCATAATAGGCCTCCAAAAAATAAGATGACTACACACACAAGGCCTACACACAGTATTCCTCCATCTCTTACTGGCTCTAACATTATTTAATAGCTTTATTCCTCTTTTCGGTTCATTCCTTTTCTGGATGTTCTCCCAGATACCAGTGGCCTTCCCTGCTGCTAAGAGTATTGCATTTCCTTGGACCTTCACACTGTGTGTGTGTGTGTGTGTGTGTGTGTGTGTGTGTGTGTGTGTGTGTGTGTGTCTGTGTGTCTGTGTGTGACACCACAGTGTGTGTGTACCAATAGAAACAAAAACATCATCATTTGGAACATGATATCCAGACATTTACGCAGCCTGTAGCTGTTGTGTGTTCATATTTTTCTGTTATGTACAACGGTGAAGGCTAATGCTAGCTAGCTAGTATGCCAACAAGACATCCAACATAGCTTGGGAATCAATCCTGCCATCTTGAAAGATGAGTCAACAAAGGAAATACCCATTGATTTAACTTGTGAACAAAAAACTATTGATTTCACTGTATAGATTCAAAACTGGTGCTAAAAATGGTGGCAAAACAAGCCTTTATAGCAGGTCAATATATACAGCAAAAGGTGATGACATAATAATATTGCCCTTTTGGTTATTTGGACAAGTGAACTGACACCGAAGAAAATGTCCAAAATATTGGTGAATCTTAAGAGTGTCCCTCTCTCGAGGGTCCTGGAATGCAGAATCAGAACTCCTGGACTCTGTTACGGGACTCCTTGAGTCCGGTAACACACATGTCTACAATGTCTTGTCTGTGTGTGTGTGTGTGTGTGTGTGTGTGTGGGTATCAAAACAGCTTGTCTCAGAAAAGTTGAATATATTTTTGGTGGATTTTAATTTGGAAAAATAGTCCTGCCCACATGTGGAATATGTTGGGTGTGTTTTGAGTGCTTGTCTGTGTACGTGCGCGTGCATGAGATGAGAGCTCACTGAAAGAGTCGTTGTGAGTGTGTGAGAATCTGAGGTGTGTGTGCGTTTGTATTTGGAGATGGGGGTCAGCTTGTCGATCAGAGTTGCATAACAACTGCCCCTTCCAAATATCAAAGAGCAACTTGAAAGTTGAATGTCACACACACACACACACACACACACACACACACACACACACACACACACACACACACACACACACACACACACACACACACACACACACACACACACACACACACAATTTCCCAGAAAGTTACACATTAGAGAAGTGGAAGCTTTTATTTTGAAGCGTGACGTGACACTGCTGCGGGGTCACATGACCCCCCCTCACCCCAGGTCATGTGACCGGCGAGTCAACGCCTGTTGTAAATCAGCTGACCTACTGGTCAGCAAGAGGTGGAAAAAGTGTTGTTGACGCACACACACACTCACACTCACACACACACAATGCCTGTTCATGTGTGAATACATAATGTATTCACGCAAGCATGAGCTTTGACGAATAAAGTGAGACTTTGTTCGGCTTGAAAAGTGAATTCTGGCATATTTAACTATTTAATATTTAACTTTCATAGGACATATGTGGGGGATTTAAATAGAGCAATGATGAATGTATTGCACCAGCATTAACACAAATATGATTGTGAGCCAAAGGGGGATAGCAATATACATGAATACATTAACTGGGATCAGATTAATCACTACATATACAAATCAGAGGCATAGTCACAGCCACAACTCAAAGTGCGACAGTAGCTATAGCAACAAAAAGTAAAATGTTGCCCATACCCATTAATGGATTTCTGCGCCACACTTATTTTTTAATGTCAACTGGTGCATTTCACAGCAATTCTTTGATTTTGCATAATTTACATTTTTAACAAAATCACACAAGCACACACGCACACACACACACACACACACACACACACACACACACACACACACACACACACACACACACACACACACACACACACACACACACACACACACACACTGATGAGTCTGAGTCAGGCGGGACTGTTTCTGCTCGTTAAGTCTTTAGCAGCGGCTCGGCCTCTTTCCTCCTTCACCAGAGCGACGGCGATGTGAATAAAACATGGCGATCCTCGGGTCATTTGGAGTTTTGTCTCGTTACGCTCAGTTGCGGCTCTCCCTCGCAGCGCTGCAAGCGGGATTCGTTCCGTTCAACAAGTGTGCAACAATACATGTTTGGTGTGATTTCATAGGAGGCGCCACGCTTTCTATCTTTTAGATGTTTATTGTGTCACCACCAGGTAATAAAGCGATCCCCTTTTTGAGGCGTCACTACATAGGCCTACAGTAGGTAAACAAAGCAGACAGGCCCGCCGCTTTTGTTGATTTAGATGTTTGTTTGTTCTCGTCACAGCAAGGGAAAGGCCGCTGTTTGCAGAGCCGCGCGCGTCCCGACCGTATGAACGTTTTCCTTATTGCACAACCCCCTAATTAAACCACCAACCCGTTCGGCATCATCTCAAAGACGTGATGTAAGAGTCCGCTGCTGTTTTTTTTAATTTTTTTTTTTAATAATGATCATTCTAATATGTTCCGTTGCCTCGAGCGCACCAGAGCCCGACTCCAAACAGCACTCTGTTATTGATCGAGGAAACAATTATGGGTGGGACATAACGCACACACTGACAAGTCACTCTCGTTACGGCTTAAATGACCGTCATTAGCAAGCAAAGCAGACAAATCATGCCGTGGCGGTTGATCGCCTCCGTCAGAATCCTCATCTCGCTGTCTTCGGACGAGTTTGTCCATCGATTCTTGTAATCATAAACATTGTACATTACAAGGCTGAACTCCATGTCCTAATGGATGAACGTTTGGAGATGTCTTTTAGGGAGGTCGTCGGATGTGTTGATCAGTTAAAAGTCGAGGTTCCTGCAGACCACGTGCGTCCGTCAGCAGTTGAGGGATAAAGGAAAGGGCCAAACGTTTAACACTTGAGGGGATCGGAAGTGAGGCGGTGCCGGTGTCGTGCCAGAAGTTGATTTTTGCCAGAAACTGATTTCCGGTCCGCGGGAGCGCGCACGGTCTGTTAAAGTTGTGTTTCTGCCTCAAAATGGCTTGATATCACTCAGCAAAGTAATACTGACAAGATTTGATGTCAACCAGTGCTTGAATAATGTGTAAAGGGCCATTACAATGTAAAAATCAGCGGACCGGAAATCAGTTTCTGGCAAAAATCAACTTCTGGCACGACACCGGCATCAACCCGTCTCTGAGTTGACACAGTGACACACCCCACTTCTATGAACATAGAAGTGACACCGCTCTGTCAAGTCGGACCACGTGTCACTGCTGGACACGTAGGCCTACTCACGCACTCACTCAGATCTACGCAGACAGCATGTCATGCGGTCGACCTCAAATGGGGATTTTCAAGCCTTGTGTGTGTTGGTGAGGAAGGAACTAAAAGTTCAGTTATTGCTTTATGTACTGCCCAGTGATCCCAAGTTTCAACCCTTTCAACCTTAAGTTTGAAGTCTTTCTTTCTTGTTCCTATAACTTAAAAACAAACGGCACCAATGACAGCAGTGTGAATCATTGGG
>NC_140294.1:1175027-1207029 GCF_964030765.1 Micromesistius poutassou
TGTCTGCCTGCCTGTCTGTCTGTCTCTATCTCTCTCTCTCTCTCTCTCGGACAGTCTCCTCTCCACCACGCCGCAGACGGGCCCGCCCACATGGTACGGCTCCGTCCCGCGCACCGGCAGCCTGACAGGCGTCGGCGGGCACCCGCCCGCCCTCGCCCACCCTACCTCCGCCTCCTTCTCCGCCAGCGCCACCACCGCCGCCACCGCCACCGCCGCCACCGCCCCGCTGCTGTTCGCCTACCCGGGGGCCCAGGGCCCCCACCACGTCCACCCACACCACCACCACCACAACTTCTACTCCACGCCGCAGAACAACAACGGCTGCCGCCACCACCAGCACCACCAGCAGCAGCAGCAGCACCACCAGAGCCATCACTGTTCCACGCCGCAGAACCAGTACTGCGTCTCCCAGAACTACTACTGCACCCCGACCAATTAGGGACTTCCTCCTCCTCCTCCTCCTCCTCCCCCCTTCCCCTGAAACAGTTCCCACTCAAGGAAACCCCAAATAGTGCTTAAGAATAACTTTGGTCGTCTGAGGTTGGTCGTCGGGACCTCCCCGTTCAGAGTGACTTGTTGTAGTTTCCTCTTCCAGCGTTGCCTGAAGTACTCCAGGCTTCAGCCGTTTAGTTTTGCTCAAACCGCAAACGAGAGCCGAAGAACCGCCAACGACAACAAACGAGAAATAATAAAGCGGTTCAAAAGTGTTTTACCAGCATGGCCGACCTCTTAAAAACGCAAGAATTTGCACATTTCATTTTGATAATATATATATATATCGTGTTGCAGTTAAAGAGCGTCCCTCCTCTCGGACATTTTTAGCACTGTTCCCTTTTACCTGAGGCTAAGCTGGAACTACTGAGTCTGGCCTTGTGAGGTCCCACAGAGTACACACACACACACATTTAAAGAGCAACTATTTGACCATACGTGTAGTTTCAAAAGGAATTTTGAATTGACACACTGTGAGGCAGAGTCCCACAGTGATGCTCGTGGGACTATTAAGCTGATATCTACTAGTGGACGTTCAAGAAGAAACGCAAAGCCCAAAATGTCACAGAGGTCCAAACCCCGACTCATAATAGTTCATCATTTACACATCACGACACAAGTTAACTCGAAAGGTTTGTAATCACGAATAGGGATTAGACCGGCCTGCAGATTAATCTGCATTGGTCCATCTGCTAACCTTCTTCTGATTGGTCTGATGGTGTGGCGTTTACATTCCCTCGTCGGTGAAAAGCCCAAATCCAGCCCCTTGAAAACACAGAGATCTCCGAGATATCTCGGAGACAGCAGGTGTTTGACGATAGGCTGGCTTTTCCAAGCTGCCTGGACGAAAGACAAACGGCCCAGCGATGGGAGAAGGAACCATGGGGTCGCACACGGCTTCTGGTCCATCCAAAACCCTCCCAACATGTCCTCTTCTTGCATGTTGCCTCCCACCCTAAGCCAGCATTTGTATCCCCGGTCGACGCAATCGATTTAGCTGAAGTCGTTCATTGAAGAACCTAGAGACCGCTGTGAGCAGAGTCATGATGGAATTCCAGATGGTCTTCGAGGTCCATTCGTTTTAACACATGAAGTAGAACACAATCCAAAAGTGTTGGGACTGTTGAAATAAGGAGATTTTGCGGATGAGAAATATATTTTTCTAATTAAGGAAGAAGGGATTTGTTTCGTTTTCATTGCTAAAGGACAGGTCAAAGGCCGGAGAACTCGACGACAAAATAAGCAGAGAGAGGAATTGGACCTTCACAGACACACAGAAAAAGCACTTGGTCCTACTTGTGAGACCTTGACCCAACGAAACAAACGTTTCTCGGCCCAGAAGTTTATCGTCACGGAGAAGAAAAAGCAAGTAGGGAGACGAGAGCCAGGATTGTAATGGTGAGGTCATGAGGTGCCATTAAAACAACTCTGGAAACAAAAAAGACATCTCCAAAAAACACACAACAACCCATCAAGAGATTGTTTAGATGTTTGTGAAGCAACTTTTTGCACTTAATAGTATCTAGGCCTCACGATGTAGAACGGCACGAAAATGATTTGAATGTACGATTCTCTGGCTTTATCCGGTTTTATGTTTTTCGCGTCTCCCTTCTTTTGCCTTTCCTTCAGGAAAATGAGTACTGTATGTCTACGTTCCTTAGCTGGTGTTGCCATTTAATCCAAATTCAACATGCCATCAAATCACGTTGTATCATGCTAGTTTCATTCCTTTACTATGTTGTATGTTTTGCACATTTCAATTGGTGGTGGAAATACGAAAATGGATGGTGAATGCTTATTGGATAGTCGCTTGGAAACTAATCAGTGCGCATCCTCATATGACTAATTGGATCATTTATTTTACATTAGTTTGTTTCAATACCATATTTAAGTCATTTAATATCATTAAGTCATTTTCCTAGTGAATGTGCTTTTATTCAACCTGCCTTCTCAGTCATTATATTGTGTTTTAATTTGGACTACATTAAGTAGTTGAGTTGAATTTTAATGTTGAACTTATGACCAAAATCTCTTGTTGCCAGGCCTTAAGTTTCACTATTTCTGATACAACTCATACAACCATATAGCCTATAGGCCAATTTTAAAATAATATGTGGTCAACATCAAATCATTGCCACACTTGAATGTGAAAGAGTGATCAACTGTAAGTCTACAAGTCAATGCATTCAGTTCCCAATGTGTGTGGGCTATCTCAAGATCGGACAGCAGAGTCTACTGTGTTCAGCAGTCAATCGATCACTGATTGAATATGAGCCTATCTCTGCAATTGATCCGCCTCTCACACTTATCGGCCATCCTTCGCTTTTCCGTCATAGCTACGTGCCATCGACGGGTGCATTTCAAATCAGAGCTCTGACCTTCACATATCAAACGTATTCAGGTGACCATGGTGGTCATAGTCACGTCTTAAAAATAATTGCGACAATTATAGGAAGACACTCACCCTCAATATAATTTATATTAAATTGTGTTGTTAGTTGCCCTATTAGCTTATTCTGTAGGCGTAATCATATTTGTTGTTGGCAATCATTGTTTCACGTGTGGCCATATTGAATGTAACCCCCTGTGTTAAATATCACTTACGAGCACTAATGACGTATGCAGGGCGACCACTACCTATGAATGAAAGCTCCCGCTCCCGTGCACTGTTTTCCTGGGATTCAAATAATTTAATATTTTCTTGTTACGTAAGTGATGGTTTTACTTTCCACCGGAGAAGGACGTTGACATCTACAATCATTAAAACTAACTTTATGTCAAAACTGAATTCCCTCGAGTGATCCTTGTCTTGCTTTAAAGTCAAATGTATAATGTATAAAAATCATGCTATAGGCATCATTATAACGTTCACAGGACATGCCCTTGAAAAGTGTTGCTTTGTGAAAAGTAACGTTGCAGTGTATTTCTTTACCTTTACCTCTGTTGTGTCTGAAACAACCAGTGTATTTACTAATGTTCAATATAGGGTCATAATCATATTCATACTGAGAATTTCTTGAACATGTATCAAACACAGCAGGCCGTTCTCGTTTCCAGGAAGAGGACTGAACCAAGGCTGTTTTTGGTTTTTTGGGGACGCATTTCTTCCCTTTGCCAACAACTTATTTATCCGGAAAAGAGGGCCAAGGTTAACAACTGAGGGAAGGTACATAATTAAGACGGACAAATTGGTCAGATCCTGTCTAATAAAAGTTGTTATTCATCGATTTGAGTAGATTTAAGAGGAACCTGGACAACTGGTGCATTTAAACAGAAATGTATCTGGAGATACTCAAACAAGACTTACTTGGAACAAACCCTCACACAAAAACAAGTTGGAAACATTTAATTAGTTTAAAATGTCCTTGGCAACAACTCGGCAGGTCATTCATACACATGTACACAGCAGATATTACGACAAATGTGTTAAACAAAAAAATGCAACATTTGCTCAAAATCCCAGAAAAGCAGTTTAGACTACAGTGTTTTTTTAGGGGACAGGATTGTCTAGTGGTTGAACCACTCCCATCCTGAAAGTGAACCCTGCAACTTAAAGGCGCTGTAGAATGTAGAATTTTACGATTATTTGAGTGTCAATTGAGTGAAATGCTCAACGAGAATAAATTGTGTCTCATACAGAGGTGTGACTGTATGAGACAATTTAGATTAAGACCTCCCGGTTTATTTCTGACCAATCAGGACAACTCCTCCCTGATTGCCTGTCAATCACAGGTGTGTGAAAAGCACTTCTTAAAAAGCACTTCTTAATTGTGGAGAAAAAGAGAGGGAGCAGAGAGGCAGAAAGTTTTAAAATCTTGCTTTCCTCGACTTCCTCTCTTAATAAACTTATTTAATTGTATTGTAATTGTTGGATGAATGAACGAATAAGTAGTCAGTAGTTAACTTGTGCATCGAGCCTTTTTATTTCAAATTACATGAGCCGTTCAAATGTATTAAACATCCCCAAATAAATGATATGAATAATATTTCAGTCAGCGACAGCTCTACATTCATTTATCATTAGATCAAAACGATACCAAATAAAAATCGCATTGTTATTTCAATGGCATAAACAAATATACATTTGCAATTCAAGTTTAATGTCGCCAGCCGCTCACCACACTAATTAGGGCTCTCACCTACAAGAAGCAGACCCATAATGAGTTTCATGAGCGACACCCGTGCTTGTCCTACAATGACACCTGTGTGAAAAGGGTCGATAGTACCTTCAATCTCTTTGCTGAAAAAAACACTGAAAAACAAAACTAAAGAAATTCATTTGTATTCACTTTTTTAACACTTGGATGAACTCAGATATTGAGGATTATCTCTAGATGATCAAAATAATTAGTGATGTTAAGGCATAACTGTACTGACGCCCATGAAAGGAAAAGAGGATGCACGAAGATACTCAAAAGCTGCTCAAAGCGCCAAAATACTGAACACGTGAGTGAAATTAAACGCAGAATTAAACGCGCCGTCTACAACTGGTTTGTGACGTGCCCAGGCGCACCAGGCCCACATCCACACCTAACGTAATAATGTCTCGACGGGCACATTATTATAAACGTAAGCTCTTGATCCTATCCTAAAGCAGAACATGGCAGGTAGAGCAACATTTCAGCAGTTACTTCGATTCAATATACAGGGACATTCAGCGACGTGTGTGACACGAATGACCACGAAGAACGCTGGTCTGGACCCTATAACAAAGCTTGCGATAGACCGGGCGGTCCGGTTTCCCCCCCCCCCCAAGAAGCGCGTTCTAGAAGACCTAAGTAGAACTGTGTTGTTGTCGAGTAGTGGCCATAGAGTACCCAGTAAACTAGAGTATTTAAATGGAATTGTACTCAAGTGTGTTTTTCTTGTTTAACTTTGAATCTGTATTTTGTTTGCGCGTTTCGAAAAGGCCTTTCCGATAAGAAACGCCGGTGCTCCTGGGAAGTTCGTCCTTATCGTTTTGTCCACTTGGGGGAGGGAAAAATTATTTCGTTTTTTCCTTTTGATCGAGCAGGTGTAAAATGTGGAACATGGTGTCCAAATCTCTCAGAGGTCGTCGCAGTCGCTGCTGTCCCACAGGTCGGCCACGCCCCTTCGGGGGAGGAGCTTGCCCCTCTGTCAGGAGTGATACTCGCCCGCCGCGCCCTCTTGGCTGGTCACGTGACGGTATCCCCGGCTGGTGGTTGGCTGCTTCTGCCGGCAGAGGAGCGCCGTGATGAGGACCAGGAGGAGGAGGAGGAGGGAGCTGGACACGGCCAGCGCCACCACCACCTCTGTGGAGCAGGAGGAAGAGGAAGAGGAGGAGTTTAAGGCCACACGTACTACAGGTAGGAGCAAGTAGTACACACAAAGTACACACAAGTAAACACAGTTTGATGTACCGCAAATTCGGATTTAACGTGTCTCGCCGTTGGACCCAGATGTAAATCTTAGAGCAGTGATTTCTTTTTTTTAACCAAATTGCATATTAAATGCAAAAGTGAAGAGTTTTATCAGCTTTTGTCCAACAGTCAAGAAAATACAAGAAAATAAGTTTTTTCGGTCACTGAAAATGTTCCTTTTGGAGGACTTCCAAAACCGATTGATTTTTAAAACTTTTCAGTTTTCTGTGTATTTCTGTCGTGATTTATTCATGTGAAATAGATATTTAAAAAACAGTTTATTCATGACATCCGGGATTTGATTTCATCTTTTTAAACGGTGGGGGGGAAATGCGTTTTCAGAAATATGATAGGTGTGAACGTTGCCAGAGCAGGAAAAGGTTTATCTGATATGGAGGCTTGTGTCTGAACAATTTTTCAATGCCCCAAGATTGTAAATGAGATACAATACAGTGTAACGGAAAACAGCATCACACAAAACACACACCCACACCCACAAGACCTGAAACTAGGTCGTCTGTGTGCCTGAGAGATTATCATGTTTCATGTCACCTGAATATTGCGTTTTCTCTTTTTGTTTTGTCTGGTGTGTACAGTACGACGTCAAACTGCTGTATCATTTTCAACTTCCCTCGAGGCAGTCCACAATTAATTAAGTTAATTATAAGTTAATTATAAAAAAATATTAATAATAATAATTAGCAAGCCGCCAAGATGCCAAAACCTGGGTTTACCAACACGAGATATTAAAGTGTCTGAAAGATTTTTGCTAAACAAGCCATTTTTCCAGTCCCTTGTTGATGTTGTCGTTTGCCACAAACCTTTGTCGTTGAACGACGAGGGCACCTGGCACTCCTTCTTCCAGTCGTCCGGGATGAAGGGGGCTGTGATTCTGACGTAGTCCTCTAGGGGGCAGTCCTGAGCGCAGCCCGGCAGGGCCAGCGGGTACGGCTCGGCCAGACGGCTGTCGTTGCGGTAGAACATAGAGACGGACATGGACCTGGAGGAGGGATGGGAGTTTAAATACACCAAATGGAGCGTTTCTGTGTTTTAAAGTTTTGAAGCAGGATTTGCCATTGCATTGTTGTTGACACTGAAAGGTTGCTTCAACAACGATCAGTGTCTAGCCCGGCATTTGACACGTTTTTTCCAGACATTTATTAGCAGCATAGTTTAGTTTATTTGTTCAGAGTTTCGTGGACAGCCCCCTTTGATTAACTGTACAGTAAAAGGAGCAGCTTTAGCCTATTTGGCTCGTTTCCAGCTGTAGTCCCCGGCCAGTTGTCACTAGGCAACCTAAAATACATAAGCGCTGCTGTGGTAGTGCGTCTAAACATTCACACATCTCAATAGTGGTTTATATAGTTTGAAGTATATACATTTCGAAGTTAGAAAGATATTGGATATCAATCAGATATTCACACCGAACGACAGTGTGGGTCTGAAGCTGGGAACTAACGACGTGATCACCGGTAGGAGTGTGTGTGTCTAGCGATGCAAGTTATATCTGCGCATAGGGACGGTCGGGCAGCAGCACTCCTCTCTATAGAGCCTTCGGTGCGTCAATATTCATACACAATAGGCGAATTACAAAAAGGACCCTGCCCTAAGCAATAGCCTAACTAAAACGCAATTAACCCTGCTATGAACCCGGCCGTCTAGAAGCGTTTCCCGCTAGCTCCACTACGGTAAAAAGCAGGGTAAACAAAAAAAAAGCGTGGCCAGTGGCACTCCGGTGGGGGTGACGTGCACATGGACCGTGTATAATCCAGGTTAAACCTACTTTCCATGTGAGCACATTGGTGGAAACTATGGCAGACTTAAAAAAAATAATAATAATGATTGAAGGGTACTTATGTCGTCTCTATCATTAGTCTATAGGCCATAATTATTTAAAACGGAGCAGGACTCGTCCGAGTTGGCAAATTGCATATTAGACACACAGAATTTGTAGGCTAGACGAGGTCATGTGCTGTCATACGCGCAACAATGACTGCTTTCACCAGCAGCTCAGCTTTTATGTCGTAGTTAATTGCATTTTTAACACAAATCTACCGTCTTAAACCGTATACCCCGGTGAAATATGAAGGAATGAAAAAATGGATAACACTCAAAACGAATGTGCCGCGTGTGTGTGTGTGTGTGTATATGTATATGTATATGTATATGTGTGTGTGTGTGTGTGTGTGTGTGTGTGTGTGTGTGTGTGTGTGTGTGTGTGTGTGTGTGTGTGTGTGTGTGTGTGTGTGTGTGTGTGTGTGTGTGTTGTGTTGACGTCTCACCCGTTGTCCTCCCTGTAGAGCTCGATCATGTGACAGGAGGCGTAGGGGGGCTGGATGCCGTTGAACACATTCATGCTGGACTGCAGCGCCACCACCGTAGTGTCATGCTGTAGCGGGGACACACACACACACACACACACACACACACACACACACACACACACACACACACACACACACACACACACACACACACACACACACACACACACACACACACACACACACACACACACACACACACACACCTTTAGTTTTGCTTCTCTAATGCCAAAATCACACTACGGGTTAGGCCTGGGCAATAAAACAATCAATTATCGTATCGTGATAGACCTTTGATCAATATCAATATAAAAACACGTTCAATATATATACAGATAAGAGACTGGACCACCGAATCTAGCAGCTGGGTTTGTTACACAAACACGGTTCCGTACTTATTTACAATATTTGAGTGTTTTTCATTGTTGTATCGACATTGGAGTATTTATCAATGAAGAACAGTGGATGGTCATGTTAAGCTTTAAACAGAAGTGCTTAAATCCAATTAAAATGATCAATAGTTATCGATATCGATCAATATGATCAAGTTATATCGTGATATGTCTTTTAGCCATACCGCCCACGCCTACTACGGGTTACACGTTGCATCTTTCCTAAATCCTGTCCAAGCAGAGCAGCTCACATCCAATGGAGAACAAATCTATCTGTTTACACACTAGCCCATTTCTATAGGACTAGATCAGGAGTTTTACATTGTGTAAATACAGTTTCCAAGGCTACGGGAGTGTGGCCAAGGAGTGGGCTGACATATATCAGGGGTTGTTGGCCTATTACACGTGCCATAATGTGCCATAATTTTTTCCACCTTTATTTTGGTCTCAGCGAACAGGCCACCGTTTATTAAACACATCAAAGAAGCATGCTGCCCACTTCAGGGCCGATGAGGTCACGACACGACAGCGGCCTCACCGCTGAGAGCATCGTCATCTTGAGGGGCTCGTTGGCGTTCGCCTCCGCCCTCTTGGAGAGGCTCTTCACGATTTCCCCCAGCAACACACCTGGATCAGAAAATTAAAAAATCGAATTAGACGGTTTGATCAGTTGTCGGGAAACCGATCTTGCGGATCTCTGTGACGGCGAGTCAAAGGAGTAAGAGGAGTCATTTCCACTGGCCATGTCGGTCTTTGAACAATTTTGAACCCTTGCAGGTTTTTAATCACGTTTGTCTTCTGTTGTGGTGTGATGCGGCCACGCGGCCACAAGGGGGCGACGTGAGCAAACACTCCATAACCAGATCAGAGCAGTGACAACCACTGTATCGGGACTCCCTCTTCTTTCTCAATAAAACTAATTAGAACTATTAGCTAGCCACAGCGACGGCTAAGCAAGGACTTTGTCACAATCCTTGGCTCATTTGCATCACACACACACACACTCACCTCCCTGCAGCCTGCACTTCTCCTGGTGCTTGTAGACGCCAAACATGATCTGTGAGTGAAAAGGCTCATTAACACGACATCGCCACGTGTCACAATTACATTTCACCGCCCATTCATTTTCATGTCAAACCATCGAGTGATAAAAATTGATGCCACACCTAAAATGATCATGTATTGCAGAGTAGTGAATCTAACAGTGTGTTGAGGAATGCATTTCAGTTACAACGATTTTCATAAAAAATGTATCCATGTTATTAGCAAGAAAAATGACTATCCTGACACTTCATTCTTTTTTTTTAAATCTTGCCCGACACCACAACATTCTGACCTCGTTACACAACTGCTACAGCTGAAAAGTTACGGTCGACAGTTTTCTGAGAGGCCGGTGGACATAGCGTGGGGGTACTGCTGGTAACCTTGAGGCTCGGTTGCGTTTTATCTCAGAATGTCCAACGAACTTTAGCTTTAACTGTCAAACTGATATTTAATTTAAAGTTCAACCCTTCCAATTATAAAATTCAAAACTTTGTGTTATCCCCCCCCCCCCCCAAAAAAAAGAAACCTAATTGTGCACCTCCCAGGCCTAGTTTCACTTCTTGGTTCCCAGCCAACCACAGGGGATATTACAGGGCCACGCTTCTGCACAAACCTGGAATCCAAAGTCCTTCAGTATCTTCAGCTTCTCCATGACGTCTGTAGTCACCCACGGTGGAGCGGTGAGGTTGTGGCGCGACTGGATGGGGACACACACACACACACACACACAGATTGGTGTGTGCATCTTTTCTAAAATTTTGAACCAGAGTCAATCAGTCTGTTTAAGTGCGTTCTTGTAAAAAGCCTCATCGGTAGTAGGACTCACACACACACACACACACACACCCCTCTCTCTCTCTCGGTGCGGTTTCAGTTCCGTATATAACGTATATAAAATCGTATATAAATCGTTCAATTATTTTGCTGAGCTCATTAAAAAAAGTGTTCTGCCAAATATGTGGTGTATATGTGGGGTGTTAATTTGTCAAGCGCAGGAACATACCTTGTCAGGCTAGGTCTTTTGTGAATGATTTTGCATTCAATTGAGATCAAGCCTTGCCATGTCCTTTGACATGAGATTTCAATGTTCCATCATGTTATAGGACCCCATGTTGATGGTCCAAAGGTAACTTTAAGCATGCCACCTCTTTTCTAATCGTGAGCATTTTCCCCACCGTATGCATCTTTGATTGGCTGTTGCTAATCCATGGTGGAACATATAACGTGTATTCATGTTTTTGTATTGTAATGGTCATATGGTGATCTTAAAAAAATTAAATCAAATAAATAAAAATACAACATGAAAGTTATTCTATTAACACAAGCCTTCAAGAGGTTCGCACTTCTGCTTTCTGGAGCGTTGCTTCTGTCTGGGGACACCACACACTCCTGTTCATAATTTATCTTACTTTAATCTCAAAAGGTTAACTCGCGTAGCGCATGACACGGTTACTTTAGAGAATGTCTGTACTTTCACATAGGGACTCGTTATCTGTGGTTCCCTCGAAACAAAACGTTATTGACTAACGTACAGCATAAAAGAGGATCTGTCCTTTTGTGGTTGTGGTCGAGAGCGAGACACAGAGATCCTCCCTGGTACAGTAGATGAGCTCATGTGGGCTTCAGACTTCAGGGTATTTTTGCAGACTTTCGCGAAACACCCAAACCAGTAGCGCGCATGCGTGTGTGTGTGTGTGCGTGCGTTGTTCTCACCTCGCAGAAGAGCGTGTCATAGACGCTCCACACCGTCTCCACGTTGGTGTTGTTCTGACCCGTCTTGTTCTGCACCATTTCCATAAAGTCCTGAAAACAGAAACACAATCACGTTTGTTATTAACGGTGCAAGGCGCGCCCAGCGCCCTCTGTAGCCCGGCTATATTGTCTTCGCTCACATCGTACAGCTTTTTGAAATGCAAAAAAAAAGTCTAAACAAATTGTTTTTGCAGGGGGTCCGTGTGCTTGAGCCTTCAGAGCTTGTGAGCGATGGGGGGGGGGGGGGTTCAGGGGAGGGTTACCCAGAACTTGGTGGTCATGTTGATGAACTCTGGGCTGTTCTCCGTCTCGGCCATCAGCTGCTTGTAGCGCGGGCAGTTATTCGTCGGGAACGACAGCAGCTACACACGGGAGGGGGGGGTAGACGTTCAGATGAAGTACACTTTATTTCTGCTGGCCAACACGCCGAAAACAAAACGATGACATGCAAAACGTACAACGGAGCAAAAATCAAATCGATGAGAACCAAAAGATAGAAAATAAATAACAGACTAAAGACGAAAGAGAAAACTCGACACACACATTTGGTTTGTGTGTCTAAAGCCGCGTTCACACCAAAGGGCTTTTAGAGATGGAGAAATAAGAAAAGTCTCAAGGTCGATTGCCCCAAGCCACCCATCCACCAGGCGCTTACATTCTCTTGGTCCTGGGGAACGGTGTGGATCGGTATGGGCTGCCACTTCAGGTCTGGGTTGAAGACCTGTTGACCGCTGGGGGGGTAGAGAGCTGTTGGGAACGGAAACGGAATAATGGAATAATGCTTAATGATCGTGGTCATAAAGTAAAACACTGTATTGCAGATGAAAAGCCATCTAGTGTGTGTTACTTAGTGGTGCCAAGGATTGATTCTGGTCCTAAATGATAGTCATTATACATCACTGGTTTAAATGTAAAACAAACTTTTTAAACCCTGTCTTGCAGATGAAAAGTCATGTAGTGGGTGACATATTGGTGCTATGGATTAATCCTTGTTTAAATCGTAATTACACGCAAAGTGTAAAAGATGTGATGTATATATATGGCCTCAAATGGCCATCTATGGGTTAAACCGGGCTACTGCATGAGTTACCCGTTATTGGCTGTTTAGGGTCACCAGGTAACGTCAATCAAACATTCTGGCTACACCCCCGCCCCCTAATCTGGTTGCAGCGAGTAGAGACGGCGAAAGCCTGAATCGAGACATTAGCCCACAGGAAGTTGTAAATAAGTCGATCAGAAGTTGGGGAGATTAAATTTAGTCGGCAGGGGAGGTTTTCCTGGTTTAATGGAGAATGCTTTTGTGTGCCTTTTTTGGTCAGTTGCAGTAGCTGGCCTCCTGGTTTTAGGCCAAATCACACAAAAACAAAAAGGTCAAGCAATTTGTCTTTCTGATTGAGTCAGGGTGAGGAGGGTTGCGGGGCAACCTGGAACCAATTTCAACCAATCTGAATAGAAACGGCCAATTGTTCCCCAGAGATCATGCTTATCCATTTTTGCTTTATCTCTTTGAGTTCTGTGAAGGGTTGCCAAACTGTCACATGTTTTACTTTTATGTGCTACTAACAAAGTATTTCATGAAACCATTTAGCTTTAACTTTTCGGTTTTAAGTAAAAGTCATAACTCAGGACATGTATTTGAATAACACAAAAGAAATGGACTCTAGTGTAGAGTCCGGCATCCTCATTTCACCATGGCAAAGGTAATGCGGTTGCCCTTGTGATTTCCGGCTTAGGTTACATTTCTGAAGACTTAACGGAACCCACTTCCCTTTTTCCTTCCCCACTGTGATATACACTTGTCCGCGTGATAACCCTTCCCCTCGCCTGAGGACTGAATCAGCAAACTGAATCAGCAAAAAGAATCAAGGTTTTTGAGGAGGCGCACGTTCACTTATCTCTCGCCCTTATTGCGAGACACATGAATGCATACCTGCCACTTGTTAGGACATTAAGGATCGCGAATTAAAACACTTTTAAAAACAATTCTAAATGCTTTCAAAAATACATATATACTGTATATATCCTAAATTGCTCTACAAAGACAAATAGCAGTTATTTACATTTTTGGGGAAAGTAGACCCTCAAACAACCTTTTTCAATCTGGCTTTTTTTTCTTTTTTTTAAACAACGCAAGATGTTGTGCGTTTTTGTATTTTGTCCGCAAGCTCTCGTCTTCAAAGTGTGAGTACCGTGGTGCAATGTCATAGTGTACCACCCACCCTTTTAGCCCTTTTTGGGTCTAAACTGGAACTTAAGTGGGCCGTGTTAACTGCCCCTCTCAAGACCTCCGTTTTGTATCGTGACACGGTGCTGCTGGAGCAGAGCATGGTGGCACAGAGCCAACCAACGCCTTGTTTGGGGGGGGGGAACCCTGATAGAGGGCAATGGATCTTTATTTTGGCTGGCCCTGACGCGACCTAGGAAATCATTACCCCGCATCCACATAATAAACGGTCACAGTCTTGAGCCCTGGTGGTTCAATGGTCGTTTACTAGTAGGAGTACGACTCCTACTAGTACAAATACTGCTGTGTTCGTGGAAGGACAGGCGCTCCTACCTGCGAGGTTGGCCTCCGCGCTCATCAAGGTGCGGTCGTAGTCTGTACTGCGAACATGCAGCTGAAAACCAAACGGAAGGATGGATGGATGGATGGAAATTTAAAAAAAAGGAACAAGGAATAGAGAGGTTATGGACTTCACTTGTACCCGACCCTGAATCCCCGCCCACTGCTCCGAGATTCAGGATTTACGAATTAAATCATGAAGTGAAACTAAATACAAAATGTCAAAATGACGATCAGGCTAGCTATGCATCTCAAAAATATAGCGTTTAAAGTGTTGACTTGACACGTATAGCAGTTCGTTGTGGCTTAGTTTCACTTCGTTTGACTTTCCAGAAACCACGACAACCTCAAACACCCTTAAACACCCTTACATTTTTTATGCATTCGACTTAAGTTAAGTCTAATGCTCGCCCTGGTAATTGTTTCAAGTTCAATTTAAAATCAAGCTTTTTGGTTTGTCGTTAAAACATCCACTGAAGAGAACGGTTGGGTGTGATGAAACGTGTCACGACCAAAATCAGTCCACACAGGAAGGTTTGCCGGAGGGGTAGACCGATGCAGTGGTGTATCGTAAAAAACGGCTCACCTCGCGACGGTCGTACGTTTCGTTCAGAAACCCGTTGTATCGCCCCCGGAGGAACTGGCCCAGGTTATAGTGTTGTCTCATGCCCTCCTGACCACAGAAACACAAGACAGACAGACAGACACAAGAACCATCCAAATTAGTCACTGACCTGCCCCAGAGTTGCCATTAGCAAGGTTATCAAAAGTCAGCGCATGACTTTGCCCAAGTCCCCGTTTCTGTAAGCTCACCTGCGACAGTTGGCCAAAGCCTTGTGGCCACGCGCTCTCTTGGTAGGGGTCCATAGGGTACGCCTTGACTGGCGATCTATCGCCATGGCGAAACAGCTGACCGATAGGAAGGTGGCGATCGGAGGGAAGCACCGTGAAGAGACAAAAGATGGAGACAGGTGGCTGCGTTAGCGGTCAATTACCGACATAGGGCTATGGAAAGCCAACAGGGCCTTCATTCAATTCACTTTTGCACACATCAGGAAACTGATGTCATTGATGCAGCCATAGCATACAGCTTTGCAGATATAGATGTTAAAACAGCAATACAACAAACATTAAGGTGGCCGGTGCATTTATTTATCAGAGGAAAAGACATGTGCTGTGTTTGACGTTCTTCGGTCTGGATTCGGGAAGAGAATCTGATTGGCTGAATGTGATGTCTGTCAGCGCATGGCTTCAAATCCACAGTCTGATGGAGGCACAAGGCCAGTCTTGTGACATGGACTGTAAAGACAGGCCACGGTAAGGTTTCTATTTCATAGAAAGCTATAATGGTTATTATTAGGACAGCACTGATAGCTCCAAGGTCAATGACGGCTCTGGAAACAGGCAGCGATTGAAGGACCCCGCAAGGATGTTGATCTTCAACATCACACTCATGATGACATGATCACCCTGGTCTTGTGAGCTCACTATAGGTTTCCCTCTGCAGACCAGTCGGCACCCACTCACTCAGTGGGAGGGAGTTTCAGCTCATGATACAAGGAACCCCACAGATTGCACATACTTAAAGAGAAACTATTGTGAAACCGGAGGACAGTGTAGCAAAACGACAGAGCACTCTAAACTTTTGTATGAAATAGACCAAACAAAACTGGACAGAAATATGCACGGAAGGCTACTCCCGAAGGAAAGTATGTTTTTGCCTTACTTCCAACCAGATTCAAGAGTGAAGACAAGAAAAGGGGCATTTACACATCAGTTGATCAATTTCTCAAGTGTAGCGGATGGATAGAAACCTGTGTCTGGCACGGAGGAGGATTTAATCAACTAAAAGTGGGGGTCAGAGACCGGGATCTGTTGATGTTAATACCAAACCACTCAGTTGCTCCATTGATTAATTGCTTTAGGAACAAAAGGGGGTTAGATGCAGCACTTGCAGGGAGGAGAATGAGAACAGGATGAAGGTGAAACATATGAATCAACTTTAACTGGAGGTCTGAGAAAGGGATGGGACAGGGAGGGGCGTCAGGGCAGGGAAAAGATGTCTTCAACTTACAGTGGTGGTCAGAGACAGGACTCTGACAGGGATGGGGGAAATACAATACAATACAACTTTATTAATCCCCCGCTAAACAAAATGCTAAAGAAGACAAGACAAACAGAACAAACAACAACAAATAGGGCAAACAAAATAGACGGTATAAACAGTATAAAATATAAATTATACATTATAAAAAAGTGTAAAGTATAAAGTGTAAATTGTAAATTATAAAGTGGCTAAGTTCCAGAATTTTTAATTATAAAGTTCCAGATGAAGTGGCTTAGTAAAGTAGAGGCGAAACCATATCTGACTGCTTAACAATAAATACAATCCTCAACCAGTGAGTGTCTCTTAGTTATTCAATTAGATTGGCCAGAGTTTTTGGAACAATGCAATGCCCATGTGTGAAAATCACTTTCTGCCGAGCCAAAGACACACTTGATATTCATGAGGCAAACTTAAATAGCTGGATGGTCTCACAAATCTACTGCAATACTGAGCATCCTATGAAGCATATCACCTCATCAAACACACCACCTACCTAGGCCGGACCCCATTGTACGCGGTATCTGGTGAAATCTTTGAGAACAATACGGCAGAAAGTCAAATTCACGTCTGACCCACTTTTGTGGGATTTGTTTCAACTTAAGAACATGCATTCTAACCTGATTGAAGTCTGTAACATGACGGTTGAGATAAGGACAGCCAATCGGATCAGGGGCATGTATTCAAACGGCCTGTTCCAACTCACTTCGTCCAATGGCATAACCCTTAAGTGACCCAGCACTATTATCAATAGTGCTGTTGGGTCATTTCAGGACCATTATGCAAAGCATAACTATTATAGGTTGTGTGTTGAGTCAATATGGAGCTACAAATCCTTCATCAGCATGATCCACGAAAGTTGTCATGCAAATGTTCAAATGTGTGCAGTGGTGATAATCAAATGGGACACGTTGTGACCTTTTAAAGAGACACGAAGCAGTTAAGCCTGACAATTGTGGTAGGACTCGAAACCCCCATTGCACGTTTATGAGCTACATCCAACATGCCATAGTCAGAAAATAAATGTAGAGATGTTTGAAACATTTTTTTTTTTCCCCATGTATTCCACAGGACTGAAATGATAGATTTCACAACATTTTCACCTGCAATGTCAATGCCGACATGTAGCTTAATAGTAAAGGCTTGACCTTAGCTTACAAATGGTACGGGGGGGTTTCAATTACTTTGACTTTACCTAATTACCAATTACCGTTTAGGAAACAATCATTCGTTTTAACGAGACATGACCATCGAGGCCGGATGGATTGATATTTTGTCACTTCCCATCGACTCTTGACAAGATAATAGTATGATGGTAAATGTTAAACGTACCAGACCATCCCTTCTGGAGGAATCAGACAGACAATGAAAAACGCTACGCATGTATCGTAGGACATACTGCAGGAATAAGGGTGCATCAGTGGTGCGCTTTTCTTACCGCGCAATATGGGTATTCAGTAGTGCAGTATGTGGGGAACCGAAATTGTTGTTTTGGACAACCTTACAAAATGGTGACACCCTAAGTAGTCCACAAGTGCACCGACCCTTGACAGTTTGTGCATTCAGTTAAGAGAGAGCAGGAACGCAACAGGGTAAGGCATGTCAGGTGGTTCACCTGTTTGTATGCATCTTAAATAGTGTGTGGTGACCCCTATCCGGGTCACTGGAACCCGGGTCCTCTTCTCCCTTCACATGATCATTGGAAAAGCCAATATCTACAGAGAAACAGGCGTATTTTATCTTTGTGACGGTGTGTTTCTTCTTGGGTGCCAGTTGAGTTCTTTTGCTACAAAAGCTGGCAGTGAAAATGTGTTGGCCTCAAACGGTCAGAGCAAGCATACCCGAGTGGCAGCGTAAGCCTGTATGTCAATTGTCGTTGTAAACACTTCATTCCATTCGTGTAATGGACCGTGGGCCCTTCTCCTTACTTCATTCTGCCCTGTCAAACGGCCTGGCAACAAAAAACTGGACTGACAACAAAAAATAATGCATGGTATTGCTGGCAACAAAAAAAATCCATTGCATTTTTGACTACAGGTTTTACATGTGTATATATATCCATTAATTTCCAATTAAGTTGGGGTTGGAAATTGATTGATCAAACCAAATTAAAGAGAGACATTATAAAGCCCGACAGACAGACGGACGCATGTCCATACATATGCAGTGAGATGTTGTTGTTGTATACGTCTTGTCTCATGTAACACTCCAGCAACACTCACCACAGTCACGTAGACCAGCTGTCTGTCTGCAGCCGCCTGGTCCACAGCGGAGGAGCCCAGAGCCAGGAGTACCAGCACCGCGCCGGGCAACATGGTCGCTGTGCGGAACGACCAGTCGCTGTTTAGTACCGTGTAGTATTGCCTTTGTTTACGTTACAACCAGCGGTTAGCCTGTGTTTTCGCTTCTGAGCGCTCCGCTTGGTTCCGCCGTAAAAAAAAAAAAAAAACCCACACAGGCGGAAGTACGGTGGCGACGAGCGAGAGTGTCACGTGGCCGCCGTCAGCCAATAGGAGGGCTTCGTTGTGCTGACCAGCTGAACAGAGAGGTCGACTACATAAACAACCAAGAAAGAGCGTTAAAGGGGCAGTTTTTTTAATGGGGTGATAAGGTTGATTATGATATCGTAATTAACTCCTTGTGCGCTACAAGTCCTTCCAAATCCGTGGTTTGTACTGGCAAGTGTGCACGTTTACACTTTAAAGGTGAGCAAACAATGAACCGTTTCTCTATTCAGTTATGAATATATAATATATACAATACTAATGACTGAATTGTCACTCGTGTTGGGTTAGTTAAAAAAAAGTAAAGTAAATTTTATAGGCTAAGATTTATAAGTAATATAGTTATTTATTATAAAAATAATATAGTTATATATACACACACATAAGCGTTAGGTAAGGTTTCGTCCACTAACTGATGAAGCACCTTGTGGTGCATTATTGTCACCACTTGAGGCCAGTATTGGACCGCATTTGACGGTTCATTCTATATCGGAAGGAACTTTACTATGACATTTCCTTTGAGTCAATATTAAATAAATATATATGGCTATGAAATAAGAACAGAGATCAATAAATTAGGCAATACATTTTTATTTATTTTAAAAAGGTAGTTTTCAAAATGAATACTTTATTTTATTAATTTATTTCAGGGGACTTTTAATTCATAATTTCCATCTAGTATATTCAAATTCAAATGAGTGTGGCATGTTGTACCGGAAATAGTAAATTGAGATAGTAAGCTGACACTGTATATATATATATATATATGTTACACACAGCATACAACATATTGACCCATTACACAAAAGAGTAATATATTGTTTAACACTAAGAGTTTGATTCATATTTTGTCTACAAAGTTTTAAACATACATCCCATTATGCTTCTTCCAATAGTTGGAAATCTTCTGTTAAACCTGCTGATGTTTTGCTTAGTGAACACACACACACACACACACACACACACACACACACACACACACACACACACACACACACACACACACACACACACACACAAACACAAACACAAACACACACACACTGACTCACTCACTGACTCACTCACTCACTCACTCACTCACTCACTCACTTGCACCCACCCACCCCCTCACTCACTCACCCACTCACACACACACCCACACCATGCAAACGCAAGCCATAATAATGGTTAAAAGCCATAAAGATAACTGCAATTGAAAGTCCACACGCTAATAGCATTAGAAGGAGGAGCTGATCCCACATGTTTGTTCATGGAGACAGTACAGCCATAGGGAAGTGATGGCCTGAAGACCACATTTCAACACTTCCTTAGCTGTGATGGAGCACATTTCACAATGGAACAATGTCCAGACTTCCGCACCCAGATGACTTGTTGTTGTCTTGTGAGCTTTAGTGATGGGTCGTTCGCGACGAATCAGTTCGAACGAACGACTCTTCGACAAGAACGAACCGACCCGATTCCCCCGTTTCAGTTAGTCTCGTTCGTCTCGTTCGTATCGTTCGTTCTCCGAGACTCGACTCCCAGACCCACCCACTAGTCGCTGACGCGCTGACTCGCGAGTCGCTGTTCGTTCGCTGAATGTGTCAGTGGTGGGTGGTGAAAGGAACTTAGTTAATGTTGTATTGTTGTGTTGATTGATGATCGTTTGCACCATTGCACGACCGTGATTCGCTTGAGAATGAGAACGAGGGAGGAGATGAGCCTGACCTACTCACCGCTACCGGAAACGTGACTGAACGATTCGAACAATTAGAACGATTCGAACTGACCGATGCAAACTGATTCAAGCAAACGAATCATGAAATCCATCACTAGTGAGGACCCCTTGGTACCCAGCATCCTGGGGTCTCAAGTCATGGTGCATGGTCAGTGAGACTCCCACCAACACATGATGGTGGGAGCCACCCGCCAAATCTAACTCTGAAGTCAATTAGTTGATTATTATTTTACATTAAGTGTGAAACTTGGACGTTTGTGTTATTGGGTCTGCAAGTGTGAGTGGGCGGGACTAAGGGTTAGACCAATAAAAACACTATATTCTGTTTCATAACTATGACCAATTTTGGAATATGTCACAGTACAGGACTGTACAATAACTGGTTGCTTATTACATTTCAACCAATTTTTTGTTATTTTAAATTGTTTCATGCATCGGATCTGCTAAAGCTCATCAAACCAGGGATTATTTTTCTCTCTGAATAAATTAGATTTGCGGGGGGGGGGGGAAAAAAAACAAAAAAACATGACGCCGTCCATTCTGAAAAACGTACTATGACGCAGGTGGGACTCGGTCCAAAGATGAGTCCATGTGTGGTGATAGTAAAGGGGGGGCTAAGTCCGTACATAGAGCATATCCCTTCCTGAAGAGCATAATACCCACTGCCGCTAATCCTCCGCTGGGACCCTGGGGGGAGGATGGCATATGCATGGCCTCCCCCTGGCCGATGCATGGCCGTGGGTGACCTTTCATCTAGATATGGCTAGCGTCGACCCCATAGGCAGTAGAGAGAGGGCCGCGATCACACAGCAGCACTTGCTTTGCAGTAAGCAGGTTAACTGCTAAGTGCTAAAGGCTAAGAGCTAAGTGGTAAGAGGGGTTTTGGGTTTAAGCTGCTTGGGTCAATCTAGCCACTACTAGTGGAACCCCAAAGTCCCCCAAAACTGACAAGCTTGTGGTTCGCCGTTGAAAATGACTTGACACAAAACGTAATGTATTATTAACCTTAGCAGCTGTGTATTTACGGGCATGATCAAATTCAGGGGGAAATTGTAGATGGGAGCAACAGTTTAGCGTCTCGCTTGTATCTAAGGCTGCTGAAGTATTTCTGGCCAAGCTTATAATCACTGGCATTCCTTGAATACCTGAATGTGTCAACACCCTAGACCCCAGTTAGGGTCAACTAGGAACACGCTTTTCAAAGGGTCTTCCTTATTTCCGCTGGATTTTTCGGGGGAGAATAAAATATTGATTTCCTAGTTTTACGCACACTCTTGATTACGCTGGAATGGTTTCAGGTGATAGGATACAGTGACGACATACATTGAACTGATGAGAACACTAGTTGCCCTAATTGCTCCTGACGAGCTGGCTGTTGCCCTGCGTGGATGACTGCCGTCGGTGTGTGAATGTGTGCATGAACGGGTGAATGTCAGTCACACTGTAAAGCACTTTTGATAAAAGCGCTATATGAATGAGGAACATTTACCATATAAAAGAGGACCATTTCAAATGAGTGACACACCCCTTAGGATACTGCAGCGGTTACAGTGTTTGACTCCAGGCTGAAAGGTTCTGTGTTTAATCCCCGCTGTCTGAGGTTTACCTGCTGCGGGTACCCATGAGCAAGATGTCTCTCTTCCATGAGCAAGATCACACAGTAGGATGTCACTAAGGAGCAGGTGTTCCTATACTTTCTCATGTCGTTACCTCCCATGTGGAGGTTTGGCTAGGATGGACACCAAATATTTCATGCCATTAAATGAGTGAAACGTTGACATTAGCGTGTTGAAATGTTAGCCAATCAGCAAAGTCCGTTCCCTGATTCCCCTACTGCCACAACCCAATTATGGGTCACAGCCCACCGTTTGAAAACCCCGGCCTTACAGTGACATTGTGTATAGCTGACCCCTCGGCAAACTCTCTGGTTCCCCCAGTTCAGCGAAAACAATGCAAGCCCAACATATCTCGTTGGTAGTTACGTAGGAGGAAAAATAATCCTCCTATGTGACTACCAACGAGATCTCCAATCTAAACAACACAACAGTCCAAAACTACCCATATGAACAGTCGATAGGGGGCTAAAGCGTTCATATGGGTTTGCTTTGGACAACCTATACCAACGACGATGTTCTGTTGTTTAGGTCGGAGGGCCGGCCGTAACCGCAGGCTTGTCCTGCGTTCCCGTGTCAGTAAGTTGACCGGCAGGGCGTGACCTCAGCTAACCTGTGTCCACCAAATCTGCTTTGTTTACAGTAGGAGCGAAAAGCAGATTAGCCCTGTGTGGATGAAGGGGCCCGGTGCCGCTGCGCCTACTCACACACGCTCCACTGTTACGGCGTGCAGTGTGAGCCTGAAACGTAGGACTGGAAGCGCATAACGCCGCTGCGGCTTTGCTGCCTTGTAAGCTAATGCTACGTAGCGTTATGTGATCGTTTGGCGCTTTCACGCCGCTGACGTACTTGGATGTTTTTCTCGTGGGGGGGGGGGGGGGGGGGGGGCTGTGCGCGCGTGGTTACGTGTGTGTTTTTCGTGTGTGGGTGTGTTTCATTCAAGATGGGATTATGTAAATCGAGCCTGCATGCAACCTAAACAGGATGTGATCGTTTAAGGCCTAATAATAGTTCCACGTCGACGCAACGCAAGGGAGGTTTAGGGTCCATGCGTCCAACGCGAGGGCCTGACGTGCGCCTCCCGAAAAATTGTAACCTTGCCTCGAGGAGACGCAGAAGCAAGGGCTGTGATTGGTCCGCTCATTACCGACGCAGAACCAAAGCAGGTTGGCGCCTGCGTCGGAGCGTCCGCGTGGTTGTTGCGTTGCGCTGACGTGGGGCCATAACTGAGCCTTTACTGATTGTGAGCTAGCTGGCTGTGTTCTCCTCGGCGGACCATTGAGTCACTTGCTCTCTCACGCATACACTTGCATAAACACACACACACACACACACACACACACACACTCTCTCTACACTACTTTTAACGTGCCACATGCCACGTCGTACTTCGCGTTATCATCCCAGACACAAAACACATGTATCGTTATCAGTGACAAGAAGTACATTCTGGACAATGTGTGGCAAAGGGAGGGCATACAAACACAAATCAAGTCCACCTTTAGCAGGCCGCGGACGACCATGTGTTCCTCGGCCCAACTCGAGACAAGGTTATTCACACCCTTGGTTTAAGTTTAGGGTTCGTTCAAGTTGTGGTGTGGTTCAAAATAAACAACACATGTTTCAAAATATAAATACATATGTGTGTGCGTCCCTCTCTCCCAAAGCATTTGAGCAGAACACAACAAAATGCCGTCTTTCACTTCCCCTAAATCTCCCATCACTTCCTCGTAAACAGAAAAAGTGTTGTAAAACTGTTATGTTACTCAAATGTTGCGTAACTACGTCCTGGAAGACTCCCGTGTTGTTTGGAATAGGTGTTATTCAGACACATAATAAACATGAGTCATCATCTTGCTTTCTGATCCTTGATGGCTCAGATCCAAACTTCCATCAGTAACCATGGTAATAAAATCTGGGGCCAAAACCGCGGTAGCAGGCGGGACCTTTCAGCTCAAATTTGATCTGTTTACACACTACTCTAGTTTGTCAAAGAGTTTTTCAAAGTAAAAGTCTCTTCTGTACCAATTTCAGCTAAACCCAAACAAAAACAGCCCTTCAACACTGGCCTTTGTCTCTGAGGGCCCTGGTGTTTGCCAGGGTGCTGGGCCCTCTCCCGACGGATGCCTGTGAACCCTAATCCTCCACACCAGAGGTGTTGGGCCCCTTTGTTTTCGTAGATGATTCAGATTAAAGGGAAGCAGCTTATGCTTGTGAAAACACACGCTTATCTGTCTCGATTTGACCTTATCTGCGGCAAATTAACACTCGTGGCAAAACAGCTAAACTGGGAGACAAACAGCTACACGCAACCACACACACACTCACACACACACACACACACACATGCTAAAGATGCTGAGCATTTTGCTTTCTATTCAAATCTGTTATTGTGTTATTGTCGACTTTGGATAGAAGTGTCAGCTTAGTATAAAATAGTATTATTGCCACATAGTGTTCACATACAAGTCATTGTTTCTGGTATGTTGGCACGTATATAAAGTGTAAATGTAAAAGTGCTTAATTATATAAACGTTTTCACATACAAGGCATTTCTTTCTGGTATGTTACAAATATAAGTACCAAATTCACAAATACAACACAGAATGGAATATACACAATACAGTACATAATATATGGCTAAAAATAACAACCAAAGTAGGAAAAGGAAAAGGCAAGAAGACATATACTGTTAAAGAAAATATAGAAGAAGGTTCCATTTAGCTTTTATTTATTTATAAATAAAGACACTTTTAACCAAATCCAACAATAACACAATTTAATAGAATAAAAAAAGGCAGCCCACACACAAATCCTATTTCCACACAAATTAAATTCACAGAGGTGGGTGGAACTCGGATGTTTCTCTGAAGATCATTACCAATCAACATGTTTGGTCGCTTATTGTGGCCCTGTACGTAATGAACCGCCCTATGAGCTCACACGGCGACCAACATCAGCGGGATAGATCACTCATCAATGGGATCACTGAGGGACACATTGAACGATCAGCTGGCCGTGATTACCCAGATGATCTGACCAACAGATGTCACTGTAGCTTTAGTGTTACGCCCCCCCTGCCACCGATAATGATAATGCCGCTACCGTTGCTGCAAAGATAATCTACACGCATTGGGGTCATTTGTTTTCTTCTTCTCCGTGAGTTAGATTTAGCCTTGCCACGTCTTTCCATCGATGTGACATAAGGCTTGGGGTGTTGTGCAACCGAGTCGGGGGCACCCGAGAGGTAGCGCAGTGCGAAGCCGTTTCTGTTTTGCTGCTCGCACTGTGCCTTTCACGCTGCTGACGTACTTGGATGTTTTTCTCGGGGGGAGGGGGGGGAGGGGGCTGTGCGTGCGTGGTTACGTGTGTGTGCGTGCGTGTGTTTCATTCAAAATGGGATTATGTAAATCGAGCCCGCGTGCAACCTAAGCAGGAAGGCTGCCCCCCCGCTCCTCCGTTTGAATTTGAACCTGCATCGCTTTTAAACCAAGACAACGAAGCAGAAATTGAAAAGGGAGACCACGTATGGCCATAAAGTTGAGTTTAAAACATGCAAATACGAGCAGGACGATAGGAATCCCCCACGCATATAAAAATAGGTCGACGCGCAGGTTATGTAATAAGTGAGGGACGAGTTGTTTACTTGTTATTGCCGTTGAAACGTAGCCTGTTTTTTTTTTTTGCAATGGATGAATGTTATTTATACCAATGCAATATTCTGAACGTATATACATTTGAATTCCTTGTTGTTGACTCTGCAGATCCGTGCATTCCTCGATAGGGAACAGTGTGGAAAATATGGGAGTCGGATTCATTACTGTTTACAGTAACCGCCTGATGATAAGCAGTTCTCCTCTGCCGCAGGTTTTCCCTTCAAATTGAATTTAAATACAATAACACATATTTAACAAGTGGTGTCATCGCGAGACTGGGTCGATGGGCGGGTCCTCCCGCGCCGCGATAGGCCGGCGCTCCCCGTCGCTCACCTCTCTCCGGCCAATGAGCACAATGAGTTGAGGGCGAGCCACGAGATTGGTAGCGAAGGCTCTCCCAGGCTGCAACGCCTTTAATGACTGTGTTTTTTTTCTGCTGCTTTTTTTAGAGCCAGCCGAGGCTGAGTGTAGCAACGTCACATGTTGTTTTCCTCAAACGCTCGCAGTGAGCCGTCATGTTCATCCATCGCTGCGGTCCGGAACGACGCGCATCCCGAATATAGTTTGTTTCACACGGTTTATTTCGTGTTTCGCTTTTTTTGAAGAAGATAGTATAAGAAGTTCCACGCCTGGTAAAAGGTAAACGTTGGGCAACAACAACAACAACAACAACAACAACAACAAAAATGGCAAGTCCTCCCGCGACGGGTGGACACCTGTTTACGAACAACGTCAAAAAGTGCGGATACCTTCGCAAGCAGAAGCACGGCCACCGACGGTTCTTCGTGCTGCGGGAGCACGGCGACTGCTCTCCCGCGAGACTCGAGTACTACGAGAGCGAGAAGAAATGGAAGAACAAGTCCGCCGCAAAACGGATCATAACTTTAGACTCGTGCCTGTGCGTCAACAAGCGGGCGGACGCCAAGCACAAGCACCTCATCGCCCTGTACACCAAGGACGAGTACTTCGCCGTGGCGGCCGAGAACGAGAAGGAGCAGGAGTGCTGGTACGGGGTCCTGTCGGAGCTCATCACCGAGGGCAAGATGTTCGACAGCCCCGCGTCCACGTCATCGCTGGTGGGCTTCGAGGAGGCGAGCTATGGGCTCGTCACGCCCGCCACCTCCGTGTACAGGGAGGTATGGCAGGTCAACTTGAAATCTAAAGGACTGGGTCAGATCAAGAACCTGACCGGGGTGTACCGACTGTGTTTGTCCAGTCGCACCATCAGCTTCGTGAAAATAAACTCTGACGTGGCGGCTGTCAGTTTGCAGCTCATGAATATCCGACGATGCGGCCACTCGGATACTTTCTTCTTCATCGAAGTGGGCCGTTCCGCCGTCACGGGCCCCGGGGAGTTCTGGATGCAGGCGGAGGACTCCGTGGTGGCGCAGAACATCCACGAGACCATCCTGGAGGCGATGAAGGCGATGAAAGAGCTCTCGGAATTCCGACCCCGTAGCAAGAGCCAGTCCGCCAGCACCAACCCCATCTCCGTCCCCACGCGACGCAACCTCAACAACCTCCCCCCGAGCCAAACGGGCCTGGTGCGGAGGTCCAGGACCGACAGCGTCGCCGCCACGTCCCCGGGCCGCAAGTTCACGTCCTGTCGCATCCGCACGGCCAGCGAGGGCGACGGGGGCATGACCCGCCCGGTGTCCATGTCCATCTCCCTGGGCGAGAGCCCGACCAGCCCCCACTGCGGGCCCTCCCACTTGATCCGCTCCCAGACCCTGAGCAGCGGCCGGACGTGCCGCATGCTGGACTCCTCCAACCTGCACCACAGCCGCTCCATGCCCGTCTCGCACTCCCCGCTGGCGGGCTCCAGCCCCATCAGCATGTCCCCGTGCCGGGGTGCGGCGGCGGCGGCGTCCGCCATCAACGCCTCCGCCGGTGACGCCTCCACCACCCCCGACCTCAGGGCCCGCCGGCCCTTCAGCTGCAGCGGCTCCATCTCGGGCTCCCTGAGCGACACGGGCTTCATCCTGGGCGAGGAGTACGGCTGCAGCCCCGGCGACCCCCGCTTCCTGCCGCTGGGCCGCAGCGACACGCCTGACTCCCTGTGCAGCAGCACGCCGCCGTCCCGGGAGCCCGGCGAGCCCCTCTGCGGGTACATGATGATGGAGGGCACGGGCCCCCGCGGCGGCGGCGGCGGCGGCCGGGGGCCCTTCGCCGACGGCGACGACAAGGCGTACCGGAAGCGCACGTACTCCCTGACCACGCCGCGGCAGCACCGGCCGGTGGCGCCGGCGCTCTCCTCGGCCTCGCTGGACGAGTACACGCTGATGCGCATGGCGGCCACGCAGGAGCAGCACTCTGCGTCGCCCAAGCTGTCCTACCCGGAGGACTACGGCGCCGTGGTGATCGGGCCGTCGCCGCCGTCGTCGTCGTCGTCGCCGCCGCGCAGCCTCGACGACGGTCACCGCGGCAACAACAACAACAACCGCAGCCACCGCGAGGACGGCGAGGACGGCGCCTACGTGCCCATGACGCCGGGCGGCGCCGTGGCGCGGGCCGACGGCAAGGCAGACGCCTACATGCCCATGAGCCCCATGTGCGTGTCGGCGCCCAAGCTGATCGTCAACCCCCGGGCGCACGCCGGAAATAACGGCGGCGGCAACGGCGGTAGCGGTTCGTCGGAGGACTGCGGCTACATGCGAATGTGGCGCGGCTCCATGGACAGCCCGGACGGGCGCAGCGGCCAGACAGGGCCGCCGGGCGGAGAGTACATGAACATGTCGCCGGGCAACCCGCCCCCGCAGACGCCGCCCGACTACTACTGCCTGGGCCCGCTGCCGGGCGCCACGGCGGCGACGGGCAGGGGCCCGCAGACCCCCCGGGCCAGGGATGGAGACGCCGACGGCGGCGGTAGCAGCAGCCAGTACGTCCTGATGAGCCCGCAGAGCCAGCGGCCACGCGGGGGAGGGGGAGGAGAGGCGGACTACTACGCCGTGATGCAGCCGGCCGGCGCCCCGGGCTCCCAGGGGTCCCCGGCGCCCTCGCCGGCGCGGCAGGGCCGCCCCGCCGCCGACGGCAGCGGCCCGGCGTTCCGGGCGCGGCCGGGCCGGCCCAACCGGCTGGCGCTGGACTCCATGCGGACGCTGCCCAGCATGAACGAGCACCCGGCGGCGGCGGCGGCCGGCGAGCCCCGCAGCCCCGGGGAGTACATCAACATCGACTTTGGCGGCGGCTGCCCGCGCTCGCCGTCGGCGTCGTCGTCGGCGTCGGCCGCGGGCGGGGCCCCGTCGGGGCCGCGGCGCACCCCGCTGTCGGACTACATGAACCTGGAGCTGGGCGCGCGCTCGCCCCGGGAGGCGGCGGAGGCCGGGCTGCCGCAGCTGGACGAGCTCCCCGAGGCGTCCATGTGCCCCTTCCAGGAGGGCGGCGGCGCGGCCTACCGACGGGACGGCGGCGGCGAGGGCAAGGGCGAGTACACGGAGATGACCTTCGGCCCGCCGGGCCCCCCCCCGCAGGCCGCCCGGCCGACCCCCGCAGCGTGAGTCGCCTTAGCGCCAAACGCTATCAGCCTCCTGGGCTGATAACGCTGACGTTTATGTTGGCCATAAAGTCGCTTGTTTGTTTACTCTTAAAGTATTTGTTGACTTGTCAACAACTTGTAGTTGTCGTCCCGTTGTGAAATCCAGTCCATCTCTAGAATGTGTTTTTTGTTTTTGAGATGCCAAACCTAACTTTTACCCATAACCCCCCCCGCCCCCCCCAGGGTCCCGAGCTGCAGCGGCGGCGACCGGAGCCTCTCCATGGAGGACCCCCGGATGCCGGAGGTCCTGGGCGCCTTCCTGCTGGGCTCCCCGCCCTCCACCTCGGACCCGGACCGCGCCGCCAAGGTGATCCGCGCCAACCCCCAGGGCCGGCGGCGCCACAGCTCGGAGACCTTCTCGTCCACGGCCACCGTCACGCCCGTCCCGCCCTCCTTCGCCGCCGCCACCAGTGGCGCCGGCAGCGCCCTCCGGCGGCACAGCTCCGTGGAGAACGTGTCGTCGCGGAGCAGCGAGGGCTCCGACGACGAGTGCGGCAGCCCCCCCGGCGGCCTGCCCGCCACGTTTGCGGCGGCGGCGGCCAGCGGCGGCGGCGGCGGAGGCTTCCACCAGGGCGGGCTCAGCAGCTACATGGCGCTGAACCTGCTGGAGAAGAACGCCGGCGCCGAGAAGCTCAAGGACGCCGGCGCCTTCAAAGCGGCCAACAGCTGCAAGGGCGGGGTCAGTGGATTACACGCCGCCGCCTACGTCTGTCTGGGCTTCAAGGAGACCGCCACCACCGCACAAGGTGAGGGTTCGTTAACGCAACGTGTGCACGTAACGTGGTTTTGTTCTTTTGTGCCCAAAGCGCTTTACAATATCGCCTGACATTCACCCGTTCACGCACACATTCACACACACACACACACACACACACACACACACACACACACACACACAGACGGCGCTGTCAGCCACGCAGGGCTAAAGCCCAGCACGTCGGGAACAGTCGGGGGTCTCCCTACAGGGACACCTCGACACTCAACAGCTAGGAGGAGCCGGGGATTGAACCGGCAACCTTGCTGGTTTACTGCAGCCCACTCACTCCTCTAATTGGCGCGGTTCAATCAGTCCTACTTCAGCTCCTTTCCATGGTTTAGCTTTAGCTTCTTTCCATGGTTTAGCTTCACCCCTCCTGAGCTGCCGCCGCCCCCCCCCCCCTTGACTACAGTAGTTTCCACTTTGCGAAGCTTCTAGAAAAAACGCCACCGCCCCCCCCCCACTCCTCTTCAGACCCGAGACCTGTTTCAGGGGGAAGTGGAGAGAGCGAGGGAAGATACCGTGGCACCACACAGATGGCGACGAAAAGCCTAAGCGTGGGTTGTGTGCAAAGCAGCCAGGCGCCTCACTTCCTCTATTCCTCTTTGTTTACACATTTCAAAGCACGTCCGTTGGTGGCGTTGCCCCCCCCACCCCGAGTTGTCAGGGGCCCACACCACGTCACCAGGGGGGCCTGGCGCGTGCCTAGGACCCCTACAAGCCCGGGCAGTGGCGGGACGTCCCGGCACTGCACCAGCAGCTGCGTTTAAGTCTTAAGAAGGTCACTCATCTCATCCCCACCCCCCCCCTAGACGCAGTGTTTACCTTTTGTCTTGTGCCGGTTTTACAGGGCGTGAACTGGGATCGGTATTAGATTGTTTTGTGAATGATTATTATTATTATGAGTGTGTTTACATTGCCGGGATGAATATCGTGGCACCGCCAGCGAGAGTAAACATCGGCAGGACTTTGAAGCAGAGGGGTGGGGGGGGGTGAGACGAGGCAGTGCGTGCGTGCGTGGAGCTGCTGCTGCTGTGTTGAGAGCGCGCTTGACTATTCATAGCGTGCTATTCATGAATGTCAGCGCGGCCAGCGGAGCCGGTGTTGGTTTTTGCGCGGGTGCCAGTCCGCTATCTGTACAACAGCGCTGTGGTTCTCGGGCCGGCGCGCGTCATCGCTTGACGTCGTGTTTTCCCCACCCCCCCGCGGCGGGGGCTCTCCGGGGGATGACGTCGCTCGTCGATTGTACGAGCGGTATTTTTTTTTTTTACGTCACAGTCGCCAGCCACATGTGGGTCCGCGTTGTGGGTTCTCACGTGCGCAGAAGCGCATGGGTTCCCGACTTCTTTTCTTCTTCTTCTTCTTCTTCTTTTGCCCCTATTTGTGGCGATGTTGTATTTTTAGGGACCCGAACACGCGCAAACACAAACACAACCGGGGGAGGATGTCCTTATTCGGGCTGTGTTCCCATCCAAGCCGACCGGAACAGCACACGGCGTTAAACTGAGGTCGAAAAAAAACAAAAACGATTCACTGGATAACTTGTCTTATTTTGCTGGAGGCTAAATATAGGCCGGGGGGGGGGGGTGGCGGCTTTTTCTTTTACACAGATTCGCAGCCAAGAACGCTCCCCACTCAAGTGGTGAACAGTGTCCCAAAAAGTAAGGTTCCCAAATGAGTTTTGCAAAACGTTGTATGCAAATCCACCAACCGAACGCCGGTGCTGCTCGGGGGCAGCGCAGAGGAGGAGAGCGTGTGAGCTGACGTAGACGCAGACGCAGACAGCGGGCTGAACCCGTTGACACGCTTCACGCCGACGGGGGGGGGGGGGGGGTTACTCGGAGCGGGTCAAGTACAGTTGAGCCACTCTGCCGCCCCTTGAGAGAGAGAGAGAGAGAGAGAGAGAGGAGAGAGAGAGAGAGAGAGAGAGAGAGAGAGAGAGAGAGAGAGAGAGAGAGAGAGAGAGAGAGAGAGAGAGAGAGAGAGAGAGAGAAGAGAGAGGAGAGAGAGAGAGAGAGAGAGAGAGAGAGAGAGAGAGCGAGCGCTCTCTGCAGCAGAGTGAAAAGGCGTGCGTCAGTGGAACGGGGGGGGGGGGGTGGGGGGGGCACGTGTGCGCTGTGCTTCTGCCTGGTTAGGCACGCTGCTCACTTCGCGGAACGCCGAGG
>NC_140294.1:1207229-1320080 GCF_964030765.1 Micromesistius poutassou
GTGTGTGTGTGTGTGTGTGTGTGTGTGTGTGTGTGTGTGTGTGTGTGTGTGTGTGTGTGTGCGCGCGCCGTAGAGAACGCTTATGCCTGATGTCGTTTAAAAAATGATTAAGTTTGAACATGAGAACTCTTTAAATATCGAAAAATATTATAATACATATTTTTGAAAGATATAACCAAAAAAACAAAAACAGCTTTTCTCCGTCGAAGCGCAGCAGTCACAGGCGGTCAATCACGAGGCTCGCGTGATGACGACGGACACACCCACACACACGCTATCGAAAAGACCTCTATTTGAAAAGCAAATACAACTTTTATGCAAATACGAACGACAAAGACCTAAAGGTTGTCCTTGGATTTGCATGCAGGGAGCTGCTGTGAACGCTCAGAGGATGAGGTAGAATAGTTCTCATCCCTCCCTCCTTCTCCCTCCCCCCTCCCTCCCTCCCCAAACCTGGTCTGTACTCGTTCCCTGTTGTTATTACACATAACCTTTAGACATGTTTTCTTTCCATTCTAGCTGGGGATTTTCATTGTCTTGAGAGAGAAGGTGAGCGAGAGAGAGAGAGAGAGAGAGAGAGAGAGAGAGAGAGAGATAACAAGAGAGAAAGAGAGAGAGAGAGAGAGTGAGAGAGAGAGAGTGAGAGAGAGAGTGAGAGAGAGAGAGATAACAAGAGAGAGAGAGAGAGTGAGAGAGTGAGAGAGAGATAACAAGAGAGAGAAAGAGAGAGAGAACAAGAGAGAGAGTGAGAGAGCGAGATAACAAGAGAGAGAAAGAGAGAGAACAAGAGAGAGAAAGAGAGAGAACGAAAGAAAATAGAGATCGACAGAGACAGAGACAGACAGAGAGAGAGAGAGAGAGAGAGTTTGGCCGGGCCAAACACAAGCGGTTGCCATGGGATACACAACAGAACATGTAACCCAGGGATCTCCTGTCTTGTCAGAAGAACATCAAAGTGGATTCAGAAAAGAACATCAAGTGCCCTTTCCGCCTTTTTGCAAAAAATAGAATCAATCCCAGAACATCGTGCCTCCACTCTAGAAACGCCCTCCTTCACGGATTTATCGAAGAAACAACCCCCCCCCCCCGCCCCACGTAACGCAGGGAACTGCTTCTTAAAGCCGCATTCTTGAGTGACGTGTTGTTGTTAGCCTTCTCGCAGGTGGACTCGGACTCCCCTCCCCGTCGCCATGGGAGACTGGAGGTGGGCTGTCAGAGGGCCAGAGAGGGAAAACTCCCAGATAAATCCAGGGCCTTGTCTTAGAATAGACACACTCCTTCCATGGGCTCCTCGGAACGTCCATTTGAGCAAATGTCCAAACTAGCTTAATGTCCAGACTAACTTAATGTCCAAACTAGCTTAATGTCCAGACTAACTTAATGTCCAAACTAGCTTAATGTCCAGACTAACTAAATGTCCAAACTAGCTTAATGTCCAGACTAACTTAATGTCCAAACTAGCTTAATGTCCAGACTAACTTAATGTCCAAACTAGCTTAATGTCCAGACTAACTTAATGTCCAGACTAACTTAATGTCCAGACTAACTTAATGTCCAAACTAGCTATAATAATGCTGCTAGCACAGCATAAGTCAGTAGGCACAAATGTTCAATGTGATAATATGTTTTTTTAATGGAAGGACTCATAGACGGGTTCACCTTTTAAGACGGCACTCCTTGTCCCAGGTTCCACCATACCCACCTGTGGTTCAATTCCCCCCAGAGGGCAAAAACTCCCTTAATTAGCAAGGAGGAAATCCTGAGAAGGAACGCAGAGTGGTGGTGGATCCCTGGAACCAGGGACGCACCACTCTGCCATTCAAGATTACTTCCTTGCTTGTATTTGTCTATTTGAGTGGGCTGATTTGGGCCTTTATGAACGCTACACGTCTCTCCCTCTCTCCTCCAAACCTCCTGTCCATAAAGGCCCAAATCAGCCCACTCAAATATACAAATACAAATGTGCAAATAATACAAATATATGAAGTGATGTTACCCTTGATGTTTTGTATATACTAACTGACTAATGATTCATAAGCAACGCAATATCGTTCTCCAGGGACTGAAACGTTGATGTACCAGCAGATGATGATCAGGTAAATAACTGTTGTGTGTTGAGGCAGATGCACAAAGGCTATAGCTGGGGGTCCCAAACATTTTCAGAGCTAGAAATGGGATCAAAGTGCTACTGCTTTAACTAATAAAAAAAAAGTGTATTATTTCATATCATAGGCCGCGTATTTATTCACCATTAAACTCAACTCAGAACTCCATCTTTCCACTGTCGCAATTTCTAATGCCCATGTTTACACCAGACGCCGTAAACAAATGCCGGCTGCAATCTGACATCCAATATCCCGAATCCCGAATCCAATAATATCATAGCACGTCCCACACGGCTTACCGCAGTTGGCCGGCGTGTGTTTTGTGTCATGTTTTCACCACTCCGCCAAATGCTAGAGGATCAAATATCATTCCTCCCGTATTTGATTTCATCCCTGAAACACAACCCTGGTACAGTCAGTCCTGTACGCTCCATACCTAATGGGGGATTTTGATCCAGTGCGTCCATGATATCCCTGAACCTTATTACTGTCTAACATTTGATACGAGCATTTGAAACAACCGTGACATAACCATTACCAACTCATGCGATAGAGGAGGGGGGGGGGGGGAAATACTTGCTTGCTTTTTGATTCGAACAACGTTATCGTTCCTGTGTTATCTTTCCGAGGTTATCAGATCTCGTCTCTTCCCCTCCGTCCCGTGCCCCTGCAGTGTTTCCTTTTCTATTAAAGTCAACATCTCAACAAGTACAGAACGATTGCGCCGCCGGAATCATGGAAAAACCCTCCCTCCCCGTGCGTGATTATTATTATTATCACTATTAATATGACGTATGTACACATCACGATGCCGTGAGGGAACAACACAGCTCCGGCGTCACTGTAGTGCACCGCGTGCCTTTCCTGCGTGTCTCCATTAAATAAATAAAAAAACGACGTGCATCAACATCCTATTCTGCGTGTTGGCTAATCCCCCTCGGCCCTTGGACTACAATGCACCAGCTTAAGGGCTCGCTCGGCTGACGCGCTTGTGGGGGAATCTGAGTGCCGTCGGCGGTATGTGTGTACATGACCACCGGGCCTCTTACATGTCCTCCATTTTTCGGCGTTTTGTTTTTTGTCGCCCCTCTATGTACCTGATCTCACCGCCTCCCCCCCCGCCCCCCGACTGTGTGTGTGTGTGTGTGTGTGTGTGTGCGTGCTGTGTGTGTGTGTGTCTGTGTGTCTGTGTGTGTGTGTTTCAAGATCATTTGTCACGTGTCACGTGTCGTCTTTGTCTTTGTGTGGTTGGGGTTAATGTTCCTCTGTTGTTTCTTCCTTTCATTTTGGCGCTCCCGCGTCAAAGTTAATTTGTGATAATGACGTGACCTTGTCAGACGGACAGACGGACAGACAGACAGACAGACAGGGGTTGCCATGGCATCGTCCGGTGCCGTCACCCGATCCGCCTCATTGGATTTACGACGCCCGGTCAACCTAAAAGCCAAACACAACTGTGCCAAACTACCCTATATATAGACGGACGTACACACACACACACACACACACACACACACACACACACACACACACACACACACACACACACACATACACACATACACATACACACAAACACACACAAAAAACTATACACATACACACAAACACACACAAAAAACTATACACATACACACAAACACACACAAAAAACTATACACATACACACAAACACACACAAAAAACTACACACACACACACACACACACACCACAAACAGATACACACATACCCACACACACAAGCACACACAAACAGCTACACACACACACACACACACAAGCACACACAAACAGCTACACACACACACACACACACATACACAGATACACACACAAAAAACTTCACACACACACAAGCACACACACACACACACACAAACAGCTATACACACACATACACAGATACACACTCAAACACACACAAGCACACACACACACACACACACACACAAACAGGTACACACACATACACACACACGGTATAAGGGTAAATCCACAAACGTTGTTGACGGGCCCGATCCTCCACCACTAAAGTCTGGAGACAGTCTCCCCCCCCCCCCCCTCACACGTCCCGCCACGCCGCTCGTCGTCCGAGCGTGGCGACCTCGTCGCCATAGTTGCGCCGATGCACGGTGACTTTTAAACGTCAACAACAACAAAAGCCCTGGCTCTCGGCCGGCAGCGCGGCCCGCCGTGGAGTCTGCGCCCGCCTCACATGTACCACCGGCCTGTTGAATGTGACACCCGTACACAATGTCTCCGGATAACCGGTTAGGTGCCCCCCCCCACACCCCCCCCCTCCCCACTGACCCATCTTTAGACCCCGCCCCTGGGAGAAAAAAAAGGAAAATGTACATTTGTTCTAGATTTGTTTGCGTTGAACGCGGAATGTTTTTTTCTCGGAACTAAAAATGGCAAAAAAAACAAACAAAAAAAACAAACATATCACAGATAAAAAAAAGGGGTTCGTAAAGCAAACAACAGCCCGGTCCCGGGATTCGTTTCCACGAATGCTTGTGATATTTGCGACGGCAAAGTGCTGCTAAGGAGGTTATGTTAGCCTCCGCCTCAGTGGGCGCCTTTACGCATGGACGGTATATTGAGCTTATTAACCTACATAGCGCTTGATGCTAGGCTACGCTAAGCCCTAGTAGGTCAACGGAAAAACACACGTTGCTTTTTGCCTGGGGTCTGCTGGGAAGGGGGCTCGTGTTTTTGTGACCCTAAACCTCAGGTGATGTTTACCTTTTATCGGGAATAGCAGGATTATGCAAACGCCTCGCCTATATCGGGAAAAGTACATGCCCTAATGTTCCAACGTCGAAGCCGTGGAACAGCGTGTTTACAAGGGAGGAGGACACACACACGCACGCACGCACACGCACGTATGCACACACACACACACATACATACACACACAAACGCACGTATGCACGCACGTATGCACGCACACACACACATAAACACACACACACAAGCACGTATGCACACACACACACACAAACACTGTATGCACATATGGCAACCATAGAGATGCATCAGCATATATGCAGCATAAGCATGCTGATGCATATATATAGGAGTCAGAAGTTGAGAAAAATCTGGTTGCATCATGTTGCCTTGATAATTTGCGTTTTTTTTTTATAGTGATACACACACACACACACACACACACACACCCGTGCAGCTGTCACCTATGGCCCGGGGCGCATGCCAGGTTCATGATAACGAGCACTTTAATGAGCGTTGCACATGAACAGCCCTCTGCCGTCGTAGTGGTAAACAGGTGAATTCATATCATGCACGTACATGCACCCATTGGAACGCCAAGAGGATCATCACACACACACACACACACACACACACACACACATGCGTGCATGCACACACACACACACACACACACACACACACGCCCTACATTCCGTGTATCCGTGGACTTTTCCCTGTGTCGTTTGCGGACCTGTCTCTGTTTTGCACCATATTGAAGTTCTGGCTAATGGGTCCTCTTTTATTTCTGAATAACATTACATGTCGGGTAAAGGTCAAAGGTCAAAGGGTAAAGTGTTGACATCAATCGGTGTGGGTTTGTACATGAGAGTGTACTCTCATGTACCATGTTCATTGACATATCTTTCCAAGAGCGACTTGAAAGGAAGCCAAGCGCAAATCATCAGTTGGATTTTTTTGGGGGGGGGGGGGGGGGGGGCAAAAATGCTCGCATTTCTTTGCCATTAAAGTTGTGGGAATGAGGGAAAATCATAAAAAAAAAAAGGATTTGAAGGATCAGGGGGTGTGAAGAAGGACTCGTCGGTACATACATTAGCGCACATCCCCCCCATTTCGCTCCAGCACATCAGCGGATCGCGACCTGTGATCTCACGTAAGCTCCCTGAACGTGATCACAACCAAGTCGTCTTCGTGCGTGCGCACACACACGCGCGCTCATTGTGCGCGTGTGTGTGGTCACGCTCGCAGCCACCGCGGGCGCGCTTGACGTCGGTGAGAGAGACGTAAGCCGTATCATCAAAGGATGAAAGACGTGTTGACATACAGCAGCGCCGTACAAGCGACGCGCTGAACGGAGATACTGGCGCTCTGTGTGAGGCGGACGTGGCCGTGACTCAACGGGTGAAACCTCCCAAGGCTCAGGAGAACAAATCTCGAGCTCTAGACGCTCCACACTTGATCCCCTTGCCCCAGTTTGACGCTGGCAGGGCTGAGCAGTGTGTGCATGTGTGTGTGTGTGTGTGTGTGTGTGTGTGTGTGCATGTGTGTGTGTGTGTGTGTGTGCGTGTGTGTGCATGTGTGTGTGTGTGCATGTGTGTGTTGTGCTTGCATGCATGCGGCCAAATGATGTTGTCTCTGGTCGCTGATTGGATTGTGGAAAGATCCCAACAATTGTACCATCTATGAATAATGATTTTAATATATATGGCAAATACCATAGGTGGACACCATGATGGGGGAATAGTAAGCTAAGCAAAACAAACTACTGGCTACTGGCGGGTATTCAAGTCACAGACTATGAATACCAGACCTTGTGTCCGAGAAAATACACCGGTTTCTGTCAAGCTTCGACCCTAAAAGGCCATTAACGTGTCGCTCTTTGACAAGTTGTTTATAAGTGTGTGTGTGTGTGTGTATGTGTGTGTGTGTGCATGCGTGCACGTGTGTGTGTGTGTGCTTCGATGCGCGCATATACGTTTGCCTGTGGGTGTGTGTGTGTGTTCCTGGTATGTGTGTGTGGGTGTATTGCGTGTAGCCGTTGTTATGTTGTTTCTCGAGAAAGAACAGGTCAAAGGTCAGGCCGAGCTATCGTTAAGAGGCAATCTTATCAACCCGGGGCGGGTTTTGAGAGCCTGTGGCTGATAGCTTTTCACTGTCGAGAAGGCGATGGAACAACACGGCGTTCAAAACATTACGCAACGACGCGCTATCGATTCATGTGGTGTGTTATTGACGTATCAGGGATCGGGGGATCGGTTGTTGTTGTCGTAACAGAAGAGAAACATAAAAGGAAAGGGATGGTCACACTAGCTAGCGGCTACCGTTCACTGAATCCTCCTGAATAATAATAATAATAATGATAATAAATAATAATATCGTGTCATGAGCAGCTTCGTGAATGTAATTATTTGTGTTGCTGTGTGTCTGAATGACGTGAGGCTCTTCCTCAGGACGTAAGACAGAGATAGAGATCAAATATTAATGGCACACACTGCCTCTGTTGTTGACGCCGTTATCCGTTTGAGCTTTAAGTGCCCAATCCTATCCTATCGATACCCTCTTGGACTTCAGACGGTGTGTGTGTGTGTGTATGCGTGCGTGCGCGTAGTCCTAGTTGCGTGCGTGTACGGGCGGAATCAAAACCAGATCAACAACCGATCCCACGATGTTTCAATTTTGTTTCACTTCGGCCCGGGCAAATGCCACACTGCCTCGTGCCAACATGCAAATAGGCGGCCCGGGGGCGTGTGGCTTCCTGTTGTCGCAGGCTGTCGCAGCTTTCATTCATTAGGGTTAGCCCGACGGTTGCGGTTGCGGTTGAGGAACCGCAGGCCGACCTAATAGGCTCTTTAACCCGATGTGTGGTCAGGGGACAAACACAGGTGTCGCTCGTAACACGACCGTCCGTCGCCGCTCCTTGTATGTACCGGGGGATGGGGGGGAGAACGGGTAGCAGACTAAACCAGGGATAGACGGATAAGTCCACCAGCCCTGCCCTGGTGCATACAAGGCCATGATTAGCGGTCTTGAAACAGGGTAGTTTCTGTTCTGGTATGGATGACACAAGAGGGATTTGCAGTGGGGTTAATCGCCGGTTCCTTGAACTGTGGTTTGAACTTCTACGCATACCTAACGACTGAAGCTCGTCCGCTTGATCCCGAAAGACGGAAAAGACAGAAATCCCGTATTGAGGATCGATACGCAAAGCGATACAGACAGCTGTACAAGTACAGATGAGGTTCTCGATCTGAGAGGATGTTATTTGTCAACGGCCGCTCAGCTCAAGACGGAAACATGAAAGTTAATAGACTAGAATAAAAACCCAAAGAATTAATAACAACAAAATACAGCATCAAAAGAAATATTGAAATTATTTATAAAATATGCATCTACAGAATGCCATAAAAAATGCCTGTATATATATATATATATATATATATATATAATATTTATAACCGGAGTGAAGTGAAGTAAGTGACTCTAAAATGTTTTCTGTGAATACGATGGATTACAGAAATACATCCAGGGAATGTTCCCGTCTCTTCGGATACGGTAACGCTACATATTTGGCGGGTCTGGGGCCTGAGGTGGCCGCCCAAAAATGTTTGGGAGCCCCTGAACTCAGCACCACCGGCAACAACAACAGATGTGCTCTCTGTGCACCTGCTGTGCAGAGCCAGGGTCAGGCCCGGGACAGATGACGCAGCCCGGTACACGTAGACACCTGAAATAATAAGCACCTGAACGGCCTCCAGATGGAGGGAGAGAGAGAGAGAGACAGACGGAGAGAGAGAGATTGGGAGATGGAGGGATAGGGAGAGCGAGGGAGGGAGAGCGAGAGGGAGAGATGGAGAGAGAGGGAGAGAGAGGGAGAGATGGAGGGAGAGGGAGAGATGGAGGGAGAGAGAGGGAGAGGGAGAGATGGAGGGAGAGATGGAGGGAGAGAGAGATTGGGAGAGGGAGAGGGAGAGATGGAGGGAGAGCGGGAGAGATGGAGGGAGAGATGGAGGGAGAGAGAGAGAGATTGGGAGAGGGAGGGAGGGAGAGAGAGAGGGAGAGATGGAGAGAGAGGGAGAGAGATTGGGAGAGGGAGGGAGGGAGAGAGAGGGAGAGAGGGAGAGAGAGAGCTGGAAAAGAGACAGTCGAGGGGGGGGTAAAGTAAAATCAAAGTGAAGCGTCATGGCAATCTAATTTTAGCCTATGGTCGATAGCCCCCGGCAGACTGACGGACAGACAGCCACAGGACCGGGACGCACTCCTTGTTGTTCTGTTGTTGGCCTCCACCAGCACTCGACCCTGACGTCCCTGACTTGACCCCAAGCGCGCCTCCATTTCCTCCGCACTTTGCATGACGTGGTTCTGTTTTTAATAATCCTAAGGAGTTTCTCAAAGACGTATGTCAAGGAAAAGGAAAAGCGCAAATTGAAAGCAGGTTTTATCTTGAGATTGTTGGCTATTTTTTGGCTGGGAAACTTGACCTATGACCTTGATCTGGGCAGTCATCAATCAAGTTTTTTTTATATTTTATATATATATTTTTTTCAATGTGTTCAATTTTTGACATTTAAGGGAAAACAGCAACAAACAAAAACACTTAAATCATTTCTACTTCACTCGTTCTAATGTTTCCCCTTACTGTAGTAGGACTATTAGTCGCTCAAATATCTAACGCAAGCTGATGCACGCCAGGGAAGCTGTGACGTCAGTTGTTTACAGTTTTCCAGGTCGCCGCTTGTACAGCGCGCCCCCCCCCCCCCCCCCCCCATTACATAACCGCCGTGCTGATCTGTGCGAACTCCGTGCTCGTTGCCTTGGGAGGAGGAAACAACACGGAGTTAGGATGGCTGGTGGGTGCATTGTTGGCCATTACTGACAGACTGCGTTTACCGGTCCACTGCTGCAGAGGGGGGCTTAAATGCTGACAACTGACTCTCGAGCGCTCATACCCACTTAGTTGGACGCGCGTGCGTGGTTATACATTTACTCCTAGGTAACGCTAAACGTGCGTTGCTGGAGTATGTGACCGGTGACCCCTTGGGTTTTAAAGGGTCTGAATCAGCTGCTGTAGCTCATAGTATGAGGCGGTGTTCGACAACATTGAGCCTTCGCAATGCCTGATTCGCCAGTCTGTCACCATAGCCCTACTACTCCATCCCCAGCCATGTCAAAAACAAACTGGCTGCAGCACGTCCCTGTGTCTGCGGACAGACGACGCCCCCTGTTGGTGGACTGGTGTATTTGCAGAGTAAAAAAAATGCCTCGATGAATAAAATAATGGATATTTGTGGTGTTGTTGGCGGAAAAAAAGGTTTTCGCATCTTTTTTTGGACTGAGGAAAACATAACACCTCAAAATATTGTTATGTACCTAGCTAGGTCTGTTTGAATGAGAAGGCTTGTTAGACAGCGATATTCTCACACATGTACATTTGAATCGTACGTCAACGTCGCCGCCATATTGGAGAGGCAACGACCGGCCTGTCAACACCGAACTACGGGGGAGCTGTCAACCGATTTCAATGAGTCGTATACCAAGGGTTCATCATGACATGCGTGGATGAACGATTTCACCTATACATGTGTAATATGATTCAATATGAATATAAAATCGACAATCCGATCAGGAAAAGAGCAGCTCCCACATTACTTAGTTGTATTACTTTATTCCAATCGGCCTCCCCAATATGGCGGCGACGTTGACGTATGGCAGCAACGGGTCGAAGCAGACTCCCTCCTTTGTATGTCTATGGACGTTCCCTCTAGCGCCCTCTAGCGGAGCACTGGAGGCGAACCGTCTGCCGCCCGGAACCTTAGTAGTGCGGCTCTTGTTTCTAATGGGAAGGTTTATTGTTGGATGTGTGGGGGTCGATGAGTGATTAGTACGAGTAAGTGCCATTAGAGTTAATTTGATATATGTGTTAATAAACACAACCAAAGGCCTATGCGTCAGTGGAAAACGTTAGTTATGAGGGTGGTTGTGTTTGTGTTGGTTATGTGTGTGAGGAGAATGCTTCCGGGTTTAACAGAACCAAACTAAAAACTGTCAGCTGGACTTAGAAAGCAACACTAAACTGGACTGCATCCAGCAGTAACTTTAGGCAAGTCGTTCTTAATTAAATATGATATGTATATCTTAATAATAGACATTATTAATTTGACCGAGCACTGACATTTTCTTTGAGCGTGGAAAGCATACTGACAATACACTGGGTAGGATAAAAATGGAAAGTGAATCTCTAATAAATCTAATATAATATCCGCATTGTTTAGGCATAATAGCATGATTTAAGTGAACTTTACTATGAAAAACGTAATCTTTGTAGTCCACAAGACACAATAAGAGGTGTTCAACTGATTCAATGTGATTTAACTATGTATCCAACAGAGGAAGGACGAGTTTTTATAAACACGTCGTTGTTGATCCAGAAAAACATTCAATCTAAATGATGCTATTTAGTTATCTTTATTATCCAATTGCATACATCGTAAAGGGTTGTGCTATATCAAATAATGTTGAATCATGTAATTGATGGTGTTTAAAAATGGGGTGTAATATCACCTCTGTGTGGCTATATCGTCTACTAGACGTAGCTTCATATTTTGGGCGGTTCTTTTCTAGGTGGCCACATATACAGTGCGTCACTCAGTATGTCAATCAATAATCTGGTCTGCTTTATTTGCATCGTGAAAAATCACTGACTTCGACCTTTGCCCGCCCTAGTTTCGGGGGTCCCGCTGTCCTGCTCCGTCTCTCCGCGCGCGCTCCCCCGGGTGATCGCCATGGCGACCACCTCCGCCTCCAGCAGCCCCGCGGCCGCCGCCGCCGCGCTCTCGGTGGCCGCCCAGGTGCCCTTCCTCCACCTGTGCGCCACCCTGGAGAAGATCCAGAAATGCAAGCTGCGCCCGGACAAGTCCAAGTTCCTCCGGGACTTCATGGACTCCTGGCGCAAGTTCCACGACGCCCTCCACAAGGGCGCGCCCACCGCCGACTCCTTCTACCCGGCCATGCGCCTCCTGGTCCCGGCCTTCGAGCGGGAGCGCCTGGCCTACGGCATCAAGGAGAACATGCTGGCCAAGCTCTTCATCGACGTGCTGGGCCTCCCCAAGAACGGCCCGGAGGCCAACAAGCTGCTCAACTACCGCGCCCCCACCTCCGCCTCCGCCCAGGGCGAGGCGGGCGACTTTGCCAGCATGGCCTACTTTGTCCTGAAGAAGCGCTGCGCCGGCCAGCAGAGCCTCTCCGTCAAGGAGGTCAACGACTTCCTGGACTCGGTGGCGGCGAACAACGCCGGCAAGCAGAAGGAGCGCGTGCGGGGCAGCCTGCTGCACCTCATCACGCAGAGCTCGGCGCTGGAGCAGAAGTGGCTGATCCGCATGATCCTCAAGGACATGAAGGTAGGGAGGAGCGGAACGGCGTTCTACTGCACAACCCTGTTCACCGAACACGGTCCGTCGACTAGGCCCCCCCCCCCCGTGGGGCGATACGGCTGAAAGACGTATCACGACGTGACTTGATCATGTCGATCGATATCGATAACTATTGAGAATTTTGATGGCCTAAAAAGACTCGGAATTACCGTGCTGGATTTAAACGCTTCTGTTTAAAGCTTAATATGACCGTCCACTGTTCTTCATTGATAAATACTCCAATGTTGATACGACAATGAAAAACACTCAAATATTGTAAATAAGTATGGAACCGCGTTTGTGTAACAAACCCAGCTGCTAGATTCGGTGGTCCAGTCTCTTATCGATATATATTGAACATGTTTTATATTGATATTGATCAAAAGTCTATAACGATACGATCGTTTATTGTTTTATTGCCCAGGTCTACCATCAACACTGTTCTGCTCATCTACCTCATGTACATTTCAATTTTATAATTCCAATAATATTAATTAATATATTGCCATTGCACTGAACTCCCTTGCACTATATTAAATCTCTGACCGTATATATTTATATTTAAATCTGACCGTACTAATATTGCACCATTTCTTCCCTCTCCTCAAATTGTTATTGCATATTCTTCTTTTTTGTAAATTTGTAAATTATATGGTATTGTCATACTGCACACTTAACAGTAGATTTATATTTCGTACTGTTCTTTCCGTAATTTCATTTCATTTTTAAAAATATAAACAACAATTTAAGCGTTGCACTTTGAGAGCACAGGGTTAACCCGACCGTCAAGTTCCTTGCTTGTGCACACAAACCTGACCGATAAAGCTTGATTTTTCTGACTCCCGACCCCCTGAAGCTGGGCGTCAGCAAGGAGACGGTGCTGCAGGCCTTCCACCCCGACGCCAGCGAGCTGTACAACGTCAGCGCCGACCTGGACAAGGTGTGCCGCATGCTGCACAGCCCCGGCGCCTCCCTCAGCGAGGCGTGCGTGGCCGTCTTCTCGGCGTTCAAGCCCATGCTGGCGGCGGTCGCCGACGTGCGCCAGATCGAGCGCCGCATGCGCGACGGCGTCTTCTTCATCGAGCCCAAGCTGGACGGCGAGCGCATGCAGCTGCACAAGGACGGCGACGTGTACAAGTACTTCACGCGCAACGCCTTCGAGTACACGCAGCAGTTCGGCGCCTCGCCGCGCGAGGGCTCCCTGACGCCGCACGTGCACGGGGCCTTCGCGCCGCACGTGGTCAGCTGCATCCTGGACGGCGAGATGATGGCGTACCACCCGGCCACCGAGGCCTTCATGCAGAAGGGCAGCAAGTTCGACATCAAGCGGCTGCCGGACGACTCGGAGCTGCAGCCGTGCTTCTGCGCGTTCGACGTGCTGCTGGTGAACGGCCGCAAGTTCAGCAAGGAGACGCTGCGCACGAGGGACGAGACGCTGCAGACGGTGTTCGAGCCCGTCAAGGGCCGCATCGAGCTGGTGGCCAAGACGGAGGCGCAGACCGTGCGCGAGGTGGCGGACGCCCTCAACGCCGCCATCGACAATCGCGAGGAGGGCGTCATGGTGAAGGACCCGCAGTCGCAGTACCGGCCCGACAAGCGCGGCGAGGGCTGGCTGAAGCTGAAGCCCGAGTACGTGGACGGCCTGATGGACGAGCTGGACCTGCTGATCGTGGGCGGCTACTGGGGCAAGGGGCGGCGCGGCGGCATGATGTCGCACTTCCTGTGCGCGGTGGCCGAGGCGCCGGCGCCCGGCGAGCAGCCCGGCGTCTTCCACACGCTCTGCCGCATCGGCTCCGGGTACACCATGCAGGAGCTGTATGAGCTGGGCCTCAAGCTGGCCAAGCACTGGAAGGTGAGGTGGCGGGGGGGGGGGGGGGGGGGGGGGGCGGGTGATGGGGATCGCCAGGGGCCTCGCGGTGTGATACTTTGTGTTTATTTTGTGTTTATTTTGTGATTATTTTGTGATTATTTTGTGCGGCGCGATGTGCGGGTTTGACGTTGGGGGTTGGGTTGTGCAGGACCATCATTGTCGGCCCTTATCTTTTATGTTTTTGTGTGAACAGGGGGGGTCCAATAGGAACAGAACGCATTGGGTGCAAATGGGTTATTGGTTAATACCCAATAGCGCCCTCTGTAGGCCGGCACCATGCATTGGCTTCCACTTGGATTACGTCAGTGGTTCTCAACCTTTTTTGAGCAAACGCCCCCCCCTGACCTTACCCTGATCCTCTGGCGCCCCCCCCACCCCCACCCCACCCCCCTTTTTTGCCATGTTTCATTGTGTTGTGTTGGTTATTCAACTGTTTACCCGCGGACTTTGGTTATGTTTATCAGCGTTACTATAGAGATCATGACGATAATAGCTGATGTAACGGGAGTCCGGATCGTGTGCAGGACCGGACCGCGCTGTATGACCACTGTCACACTGAGCATAGACAGTAACAAAGTATCTGAGACAGTAGAGGGGTTAGAAACCCATAAATGAAAATAGGCTATTTATCTCAGGTACTTTTGCACCAAAAAGATTTGAAAACCATGAAAGTTTAAAATAAAAATAAAATATATATACAGTATATATATATATTTTTTTAAACACTCACGTTCCCAGCGCCCTCCTAGATTGTGCGAACGCCCCCCATTGAGGAAACCATGGATTACGTTGACCTATCTGTCTCAAAACAAGTTTTTAGAGTGCACCTGACAACCTGATCAAAGTATTGCACAAGCAACAAACCACTAGAGGTTTTTTTTCTCACATCCTTTTCTTCCCCCCCCCCCCCATCGCTACCCCCTGAAGGTGTACCGCAAGAACGACCCGCCCGCCGCCATCCTGTGCGGCGCGGAGCGGCCCGAGGTGTACATCGAGCCGCGGCACTCGGTCATCGTGCAGGTGAAGGCGGCGGAGATCGTGGGCAGCGACATGTACAAGACCAACTGCACGCTGCGCTTCCCGCGCATCGAGCGGATCCGCGACGACAAGGCGTGGCACCAGTGCATGACGCTGTCGGAGCTGGACGGCTTCCGGCACCGCGCGTCGGGGAAGCTGGCCTCGCGCCACCTGCGGCTGGACGGAGACGACGGCGGCGACGGGCAGCCGGACAAGAAGAAGAAGAGGAAGGCGGCGGCGGCGGCGGCGGCGAAGCCCCGGAGGGTGGTGGGGCTCATCGACCACTTCAGGCCCCAGGACCTGTCGGCGGTCGTCAAGGAGACGGACATGTTCGAGGAGGTGGAGTTCTGCGTGCTGAACGGCAGCGAGGAGGACCCCAAGGCCGAGCTGGAGAAGGGCGTGGCCAGGTAACGCGACGTTCTAACGTGGGGGAGTTGACGTGGACGGATATACCTCACTCGTTAAAAAAACGCACAACACAAGTAGATGTGACGTAGAACTTCTTAGGTAACAATTCCTGACAAATAACAAGTCATTTTGTTGGGTTTTTTCACTTAAAACCAACTGTCATTACGTGGAACGATGTGAACAATCTAGAAAAAATAGGTAGGTAATAGGAGTACCAGATCATTCTGGAGACCCGTAAACGATGGTATGGGTGTTTTTGTCATAGCATCATAGTTGACCTCTGGGTTTCATTTTTACATTTGACACTATTTAGCCTGAAAAGCTAAAGAGCTTGTTGAAAAGAGAGAATATCATGAACGACTCTCCTATCAGAACAATGTCTGTTATCCAACGGTTGTGTGCTTTTGCTGCAGTGCATGTGAGGACGGCCTGAAAAGCATCTGAATTGTATTGACCTATTGTCATCACAAGTGGGAGTGTCCACCTAGATGTATGTTCAGCCTACCAGCTGCTACATACAGTCCACTGGGTAGGCTGGTAGGCTGATCTGTCCAGTGTACATCAGGGTGGACACTGGAGTGGCCGCAGTTTTTTCAAACGGCTTGTAACGGCCAATCACACTCCCACCCGGTGATCCAACCGGGGACCCTTCAAGTGTAACTCGTACCCTTGAAGATGACGTATCACACCACCACGGCGTGAGCGTGATTAGCCGTTTCGAAAATCGGCCTCTTCTGACATCACAGGTGGGGGTGTCCACATAGATGCGCGCTGGACAGACCAGCCTACCAGCTTACCCCCGGTGGACCGCAGCAAACGTCGCTCATCTAACCCGTCACACATCTAGGTGGACACCGCCCACTTGTGATGTCAGAAGAGGCCGATTTTCAAAACGACTCGTAACTTAAAATCGCACTCACACCTGGTTGGCATAAACAGGTCACCTTTAACCCTCTGGACCCCCCCCCTCCCCCCTTACCGCCCTGGGTCCAGGTGCGGCGGCGTGGTGGTGCAGAACCCGGGCCCCGACACCTACTGCGTGATCGCCGGCGCCGACAACATGCGCGTGCGCAACCTGACGCTGGCCGACAGCCACGACGTGGTGCGGGCGTCCTGGCTGCGCGCCTGCCTGGATGGCGGCCGCGTGGTGCCGTGGCAACCGCGCCACATGATCCACATGACGCCGGCCACGCGCGAGCACTTTGCCAAGGAGTATGACGCGCACGGCGACAGCTACTTCGCCGACACGGACGAGCGGCAGCTCCGCGAGGTTTTCGCCCGCATCGGCGGCGACGGAGACGACGACGGCGGCGAGGGCGAGAGGGCGGGGCCGGTGGACCCGGGGCTGGTGGAGGAGCGCTACGGCTGGACGGACCTCCCCTCCAGCATGTTCCGCCAGTGCCGGGCGTACGTGGACCGCTACGCCGAGATAGGGCGGGCCGACCCGGCGGCGGCGGCGGAGGCGGCGGCGGGCGGCTACCCGGCGCACTGCCTGGAGACCAGGGAGATGGAGCTGCGTTACCACGGCGCCACGGTGGTGGGCGAGCTGGAGGAGGGCGTGTCCCACGTGGTGGTCGCCGAGGAGACCCGGCTGCTGGCCCTGCGGACGCTGCGGCGGCTGTTCGCGAGGAAGTTCAAGATCGTGAGGGAGGCGTGGGTGAGGGAGTCGGTGGAGGCGGGCTTCCTGAAGGACGACGGGGAGTATCTCGTGTGACGGACAGGCCACAAAAAATCATTTTTTGTCGTGGTTTTTCTTTTTTTTTCCCTGATGTTATTCGTCTTCTTCTCGGCCCCGAAAAAGGAATGTCTTTGAACACTTTTGTTTTGTAACGTTTGATGGGATTGGGATTTGTGCTAGGGAGTAGCACTTTGCAATATGTCTGTCTGTGTTTGTTTTGCACTTTGTGAGAATCTGCCTCACAAGTTTCCTCGGCTTTGGACGGCTGACAGTAGACGCGTTGAAGCTCGCGAGAAGGGCTTAAGAAATGAGAAGAAGAAAGTCGCAGTCGCGTTTCAAGGCGCCCGTTTACCGAATGAGAAAACAACAATGTTTTCTGTTTTTAAGGATAGCTTTTATGTATCGTCCATCATTAATGTCTTAGCTTTGATTTCAAGTGCTTTTTTGTCCAATGGGGGTGTGGGTGTCTGTTGGTAGTTTAAGAGTTGTTAATTCACCTTGACTTGTGGATTTCCACTTTGAAGGAGATGAATAGAACCAAAGTAATTCCCAAAGGGCGAAATTCACTGTTGAAGGGAGGATGATTTTATTCAGCCATTTGTATATAATAAGTCCTTTTAGTCAGCTGTAACAGATAGGTTGGATGGCCATACGCAACATGAATTATGTGTGAGTCAGACACAAATGTCACCACTGTCTCCTATTGGTATCATAGTTAATGTCATGTTTTTCTTGGTTTGAATGATTTCAACTAATAAATGCTATTTTAAATAGGACAATTTTTTTTTGTGTCTGTAATACCTCTTCTAAGCTTTTTTTTTTTTTTGGTTTGATCTTTATTAGGCTTAGCAACTGCTGCTGAGGACATCGAATCCGATAGATTTTTACTTTTATGGCGAATCACATTAAATGCTGAATAATGTCTCTTTCTATAAAACGACACAGAATCTCTTCAAGTGTCACGTTCGATTCGTGCATCTGGACGGCAAACACCGCACCGGAATGAGATGTCAAAAACGGGAGAGGGTTATAAGAAGACGACTTCAGGAAGAGGAGGAGGTAGGCTACCGAACAACATGGACTCCGGGGCTCTTCCGGAGAATGTCACAGGTGTGTCTTGGGAGCCACAGAATGTGTTGGGCCTGTCATTACCCGGGCCCCCGGGGGCCTGTATTCGGCGTCCTGGGCATTGTTTTGTGTAAATGTCACATGAATACATTCCGTAAGGGGAGAGGCCCAACAAGTTCCTTCCTCGTTTGTAATCTGGACGTAGTTGATGGTGTGGAGGCGAATGCAGGCTACGTCGCGTTTAGATGCGTCTTGTTTAGTGTTGATCACTTTGAGATTGGTTCACGTTTTGTTGATTTAAAGAGGCTGTAGGTAAAATTGAAGAGCTGTAATTTGAGTGTTATTTGCTAGAAATAGCATAGTCATTTTAAGCTATTAATGAGTGAAATTCTCTATGACAATATTTGTTTATAGTTGACTACGCCTGCCTCTGGATGAAACCATCTGCTCGCGGCTCATTTCTGACCTGTCGGGGCATCTCTTTCCTGATTGGTTCGGGGAATCCATCTGGCCTGTCACTCATAAATGCGTGAAATGCAACATTTCTCATTGGTGGGGAAGGAAGGGAGGGAGGGAGGGGACGTTTTGGTCTCCTGCTATTTTACATTCAATCTCTCTTTCCACCCTATAATCGTACCTACAGCACGTGTTAAAGAGATTCATTGACAGATTAGATTAATTTACGACAAAAATAAAATAAATAAATAAACGGTCGTTAAACCAGAAACCCGTTGTGGGACAATGCTCTGATAAAACGCGAAATAAATCAAAGCGGATCCGGGATAAGGTGTATTGGAACATGGCCATATGGGCCTCCGGGGAGGACTACTGCAATCAGCCCACTGGGGGCTGCCTGGGGGGACTTCCGGTGGATGCAGCACAACACTACAGCTCTCAAACAGCCGCCGGAGTCTCTAGCCGAAATTAATTAGCTCCCCGCTGAGACAGCCGCTCTACTGTAGGCCCACGTAATGGAAGCCAATGGAGCCATTGTTCTGGGGCGGATTAGCGCACCTTAAACACAGTGTAGACACTGTACCCGAAATAAACCAACCTTTTTTCGACTCCCACCCCCTCCTGAACTTTGCATTTGTTTCTCCTGACGGTTCCCGCATTCAACATGGTGGCCCACTTTTGTTGTTGCGTTGAGTGGCAGAACGGGGTTGTGTTCACATAATCAACACACTTTATTATTATGTTTGATGTGAGGCTATACTACTTTAAAAAAATGAAGCCAATAATCAAGGCGTTACAATCAATTGAAATTAACTAAGTGACCACTTATTGCTGTTGTTTTTTTCCTTCCTTCGCGTCGTTTTGGGTTGAACCAATGTTTCAACCCAGGCAATGCGCGTACAAACAAGTATTGGCGAGCGCGGGTAAAAAAAGGAAAAAGTGCTGACCTTGCAAAAACGACCTCTAGGCTGCATGGGCGCCGAGCGGCTCTCGCGCGAGGAGAGCAGATTCAGCACCCCGGAGAGCGCCTCGCACCGCCGGCTCGAGGCCCGCCGGGGGGCGGCGTCCGACGCCTCGGTGGGACACGGAGACAAATGAAACGAGAGGCACAACACATGGTGGGACACACACACACACACACACACACACACACACACACACACACACACACACACACACACAGTGGTATATATATTTTTATTATTCACGTACCCTATAGTGTATTTTTAGAATTCCGCAAACGAATGATTTGGGGGCCAAATTGTGGCCTGTTGTCTCGTGTTACAACCGCAGATAAAACACGTTGTCATCTACCCCGCGTGCTTTGCAAACCTCGTGTGTGTGTGTGTGTGTGTGTGTGTGTGTGTGTGTGTGTGTGTGTGTGTGTGTGTGTGTGTGTGTGTGTGTGTGTGTGTGTGTGTGTGTGTGTGTGTGTGAGCGCGCACGCACGCACGCGCGCGCTGTTGAGCGTGTGCACGAGGATTCGAGAGAGGAGTGGGTGGCACAATGTAATCGGCCAGAGACAATCAGCAACGGGCTGATACCTCCAGTCAATACATCAATAAATAAGATAAACCTGTAAAGCTGAAGGCGGAGATTTGCAGCGCGCGTGTGTGAGTGTGTGTGTGTGTGTGTGTGTGTGTGTGTGTGTGTGTGTGTGTGTGTGTGTGTGTCAGTGACAGCCTATTCGGCCGCGCATGGGCTCACGTGCCGAGCGCGAGCGCATGCTCTCCCGGATGCGTCAGGGATGGCGGGGCCGCGGCGCTGAAGATGTCTCGCGCGACGCAGCTCCTGCAAACATCGTCTCGGGGGCGAACATGGCGGCGAGCGACTTGACAACGGAGCGAAATGACGGTGTGGCGGAATGAAAAAGACAAGGTCCTAGGCCACTGAGCCACGCCACGGAGCTAATTTCACCATGTCGAGCCAGGATATGAGCCCTTGTCCCTTCGCGGCGGGAGCCCGGGAAAATGTAAACGCGCGCGAGGGTTTATAAAGCGGCTTCGAAGGCTACGCAGGGAAGTCGCGCGGCGAGGAGCACACGGTACAGGCGAGAGGAGGCGCCAAAGGGGCGAGACATGTTGCTAAAGAATAGCATCTTCACCGGAGAGCCGTGGAGAACGCGGCCCGTGGTCGCAGCGTCTGATTCCTCCGCCGGCGCGTCCGTTTAATGGGAATTACCGATAGTGCACGCGGAGGTAAGCCAGGACAACCGACCAGCCGGTGTTATTTAAGAGGAGAAAAACACAAAAGTGAACCCACGTCAATGACTGTTGTGGCAGAGGATCCCCCACGGTGGAGTCGGCCGGCGAAGCGCGTTCCCAAAATATGACCAGGGGTGCTTGGACGTGTTGGCAGCAAGACGACGGCTTCCAAATCTGGCTCGAACCCCGCGAAAACGAAAAGCCATTCACCGACTCCGAGAGGGCGCAGAGATGGCGACTGTCCTTGGCGTCCCTCCTGTTCCTCACCATCCTGCTCTCCGATCACCTGTGGTTCTGCGCCGAGGCCAAACTGACCAGGACCCGCGATAAGTTTTCCGCCAACAAGGAAACGGGGGCCTACCCGTCCGGCCGCCCCGCGCCCCCCCGACCCCGCTCCGCACACAGCAGCCTCAGAGGAAGCGAAGACGCTATTTTTATAGGAAATTCTACCAAACATTTGTTGCGACTCGAAACTTGCCCGCAGGACAGTTTCTCCAAAGACTGCGTGACTTTCGGGGACGCCGACCATTTGTGCAAGGGTCTCTCGGAGGCCGACGGCGGCTCGTCGCCTGTAAATATGAGCGATTTGTATCTCTCCTTTTGTAACTCCTACTCGCTACTGGATTTGTTTTACGGGTCGACGAGCGCGGACCAGCTGAACTGCAGCCCGGACGCGCTGAGCGATGGCGACCTGACGCGGTGCAGCCTGTGCATCCAGGCGTACCAGCGCTACGACCAGCACGCCCAGGAGAAGTACGAGGACTTTGAGCTCATGACTCAGAAGTACGAGACGGACGCGTACTCGGTGAGGACGTGCATGGAACAGTGCAAGGTAGGCGAAAACGAAAACAAACCCCTCCACCCCAACCCCAACCTCCCCCCCCTCCCCCTCCTCCTCCTCCCCCCCCAAAAAACAACAACCCAACAACACAGAGGGATCTTCTGCCCATCTGTTGATTTGGGCCAGATAGATGCATCTATGGGTCCTCACCCTCTTCCTCCTCCTCCTCCTCCCGCGGTCACCATGGAGACGGTATGACAGATTCAAGGAGACTCTCGGTTCTAGGCAAGGCCTCCGTGTTCATTCATTTCCAAATGATGTGTGTGGTTCGAGGCCCGTACCGGGCTCGCGTGGAAATGCTGCAGGACTACACGAGCGGCCGGGCGGTCGCCCTCCTCCGTGCTGCACGGTGGGGGGTGGGGGGGCGGGGGCTGGGCTTCCGCTGTACAAAACCACATTCAATATCTCTCTTTTTAGTGGCTCTTTGTGCTTGTAGTCTTTGACATTGAAGGCTCACTCGCCGTCTTTAGTCCCTATTAGCTAATCGATAACCTATCGATCACCTAGATGTGTGGATCGGGATTATAATACGCCCCCATTAAACCAGCGGGGGTCGACCGACGTTTAAATGTGATTGTGTTAGCCCTCCGGCCGAGGCGAGTAGCCCCCACGGCTTCGTACTATCGTTTGCGAGCAACTTCCGAGCAGCGCTCCCACGTCACCCTGCCCGCGAGTGTTGAACGCGCGCCGCTGCCGCCGCCGCTGTCGCATACGCGCCAGGTGTTGATCGTCGCGAGCACCACTCCACGTCGAGTACCGTTCATTACGGTGAAGAGGTGGGTTCCCCCCTGCCTAATGGGGCGGAAACGGTTGTGTTTGCCTTTTCCTCGCTAGAGCACTACTTCCGCGGCGAGGTGTTTACTAGGCCCATTAGGAAGCCATTTACAGTAGCCTAGCTAGGCCTGTGTATCCCAGTACCCCCCCACCACCACCACCACCAACAACCCCATTCTCATTTTACAAAAATAGTCCACGTCTGAAAGTGTGTTTGACTTTTCCCGCGTACAGCGGGGCTACGTGTGTTCATAAGGGGTTCTGAACGTCCGATTTTCTTCAGGGACAGTTCGGTTTCCCGAAGGGCGGCTCGTGCACGGGGCGCGCGTCGAGCGGCGCTACCAGGCGCTCCATTCACAGAAGCCTCGGCCAATCCCAGATGGTCTCCATTCACCAATCGCTGGCAAAGAGGAGACGATAGGTGTTAAAACATGATTCTAACCAGGCCATCTGTCGGATCATACATGATCGCTGCCGTTAAGAAGGGCACCGAGACGTGCTGGTGGGGGGTGGGGGGTGTTGATGCCACGTTCTTATTGCTTGGTTTTAGAGGTCATAAACCGACTGCAGGAGCACTGCCTCGTGTGCCGCTGATGTTATTCGGGATGTCCTGATATCACTGGCAAAGGCCTAGCTCTTTGAGGCGATACACATACTGTATGTAGGCCTGACTTCACCGTACGTTAACATAAACATAAGCAAGTAGGACTTCACTCAGGATGGGTATTGCTTATCGATATGGTGCTTCAACAGCACTCATCCGTTATTATAGAAAAAAAAAGAAAAAGCCATTGCTTTATTTTTCTCAGAATATGTTGACTTTGTTAGCTGCTGCTAGTTTCCTCCGTAGCAGCAGCTAACACTATTTTGAATTGCTAACTAGTATAGACTATCATATTGTGAAAATGGAATTGTAGAACAAAGAACAATTCAGAAATATGATCAACAATTGACAGCCAAGGGGAAGACAGTTGCATGGAGCAAAACGCATGGGCGGGCATGCATGCAGCTGTGCTGCAAGAAGGCATCAAGTGTTATGTTAGCAGTTATTCTGAAGGACGATCATCATATCACACACACATCTATTGTGTGTGTGTGTGTGTGTGTGTGTGTGTGTGTGTGTGTTTTTACTATGCAAGCTCTTGAATAGCGCTAGTAGCCTATATTAGCGCGGTGCGATTTCAAAGAAACTGAAGAACAATGTACAAACCACCGTTTAAGTTCCATGATCGTTCGAAGCCTCCCCATACGTGCAAAGCAGCGCGCGCGCTAACTCGAACTTAAGCGGGCAGTGTTTGCAATGAGACCACTCACCGCAGCGCCGCACACAGAGGCTCTGTGCCCTCCAGCCCCGCTCGAAAACCTTTATCCATTACCAGCCATTATCTTAAACACAGAACAAGACGTGTGGTGGCTTACGCGTCTTATGGCTGTGTTTACTCTACTTACATTAATGGTACTGCTCGTTACTCCGGGTCCGGGGCACTAATTACGGGTCTGCTCCTTTATGCACCAGGGCACCGGTAGTAGACTTATCTTCGCTAGTGTACTCTACTACCCTGCTGCGTAGGAGTGCATACAAGGAGCGGAGCCGTCGTCATGCGTAATGAGGGACACCGGTGTGTGTGTCCTACGACGAGGGAACTCTGTGAAAAGGGTCGGTTGTCCTAAAGGGACAGCCAGAGGCCTCAGACTGCACAAGCATTTAACCAGACAACATACTGGGTGAGGGTGAGGAGATGCCTGCTACAGTTCGGCTTTGCCTGCCTCTGGTCTTGGTGTTGGGGAGGCTAAGGCCCTGTCCCAATTCTCCCCCCTTCCCCTAGATTTCAGCCCTAAACCTAGATTTCAGCCCTAAACCTAGATTTTGCGCGAAGGGGTAGGGTGTCCGAATACTTGAGGGAGCAAGGGGGGAGTGCTGTTTTTCCCCTTAAAATCAACCCTTGAACGCTAGCTGGCTCGGTAGCTGACTTGCAGCTAAGGGCACTCAAAGCAAGTGTTCTTGTTAAGGGGAGAGACACGGGACTGGGCCTAAATTCCCCTCTCAATGACCCCCTTCACTGTCCCTCCACCAATCACAGGGCATAGGCCCACCGCTGCACGCTGCAGGTTAGGAGGGCAAGTGGGACTCACACCCCCGTCTTGATCCCTCGTCTAGGTGAATATTTGTGTGTACTCTGTACACAATCGTCAGTGTGATTGTAGAGGACAGCGAGTCTCTGTGTCTGTAGGGCTGATGGATGTATACCTGGGACGGTCTCAGGGGCAGTCGAGGAAACCTAAGGCAGTCCCCAACCATGCTGTGGTGGTCCTCACATATAACACAGAACCAGGTTTGTTGGAGGAACAACTCCCGACACGTGGCACTCAGTAGCAGGAAGGTAGAGCTGACCTAGTGCCCTGACGTTCCCAACCTCCCCACAGAACATCTGGATCGGGATGCTTCCAATGTGCGTTATGGCGAGAGAGAGAGAGAGAGGACTTTCAGTTACATCTGTTTAGACAATTACGATTACATTTAGGGCCTTTAGAGGAAAGAAGAAGAAAGAGAAACAACACTATATCGCTGTCGGTGCAGTAAGGATGTTCATAGAAACAAGTGCCAAGGACTTATAATCGCTAGGTTAACCCATTCACGTATACAAGAAAGATAGCAAGGATAAGATGCTACACAATGCTAAGTACTATTTTTGAGTGGCAGTTTACACAAGAGAGAGAGAGAGGGAGGGGGCGGGACCTTCAGTTACGCAGGTTTAGTGGAGAGAGAGAGGAAGGGACCTTCAGTTACATGGGTATAGTGGAGAGAGAGGGGGCGGGATCTTCAGTTACATGGGTATAGTGGAGAGAGAGGGGGCGGGATCTTCAGTTGTATGGGTATAGTGGAGAGAGAGGGGGCGGGATCTTCAGTTGTATGGGTATAGTGGAGAGAGAGGGGGCAGGATCTTCAGTTACATGGGTATAGTGGAGAGAGAGGGGGCGGGATCTTCAGTCGTATGGGTATAGTGGAGAGAGAGGGGGCGGGACCTTTAGTTGTATGGGTATAGTGGAGAGAGAGGGGGCGGGACCTTCAGTTACATGGGTATAGTGGCGAGAGAGGGGGCGGGACCTTCAGTTACATGGGTATAGTGGAGAGAGAGGGGGCGGGACCTTTAGTTACATGGGTATAGTGGAGAGAGAGGGGGCGGGACCTTCAGTTACATGGGTATAGTGGCGAGAGAGGGGTGGGACCTTTAGTTACATGAGTAGTGGAGAGAGGGGGCGGGACCTTCAGTTACATGAGTAGTGGAGAGAGAGGGGGCGGGACCTTCAGTTACATGGGTATAGTGGAGAGAGGCGGGGCGGAGAGGATATGCGTCTCTGTTACTTGTTACGGAGCATTTCTTTGTGGTTCTTCATGCCGTGTTAGTATCCTTCTGGCTACTAGGCCCTTCTATCTGGCGTACGCAGCTCATAGGAAGTAAGAGACAGGAAATTGCGTGGCGATAGGCCCCCGATAACGCCACAACCCCTGACCTTCTCTCAGCCTGAAGCGGGGTCCTGTGTGTTCTCTCCCCCCTGGACTGTGTCAGATGCTTGACTCGTCCCGCTCAGCGCTGAGAGAGCGAGACACCAACAAGGCTCCGCTTTTCAAAAAGAAAACCGCTGTTGTTCGTCACTTGTTGCCGGGGTTAATCCCCTGTCCTCCCGAGGTGAGACATCACAGATGCCAGACAGAGAGTGGTTGGTGGTCGTCTTTTGAAACTCTCTTGCTTTGATCCCCCCCCGCCCCCCCCCCCCGAAACATCAAAAGCATCTCCCTCTCCCTCTCTCTCTCTCTCTCTCTCTCAGCCACCCGTCTGTACGATTATATGGGCCAAACATGATCCTTATCGGGAGAGAACTGTTCCGTGTGCGGTGATCACAGACTGCCCATGTGCGAAGTGTCTGTGGGAAAATAGACATTTCGCAAAGACCGCGGCGAGACTCGTCGTGGTCTTTGCGTCCGCTTGAAGGCTCACTGGAATCTTTTCCCATGTAGCGACTAGGGACGGTGCATATTGTACTGTGGTTGATGTGGTCATGGGAGCCAAGCTCACCGCTAGCTAGCTTGGCTGCCCTTAACAAAGATAGAGAAAGTATTTCATAACCTATCGATCATAATTCTATCGACGACTTAATACATTTATAGCTTAATCCTATGAACACAACACAGAATATGGCAAACTGTAGAGCAAAAAACATTTATTTGAAACATGTTAACATTCACATTTTAAATTGAGCAAAGGCCACCATTCAGTCATTTGCTTTATAATTTGCCCACTAGATACAATAGATGCATACGTTAAATAGTAAAAAGTAGCACTTTGAAACATCCTTTTATTTATCTAGTAGCTAATAGCTAGCCAAACATGTTTGAGACAAATCTCAACCCCGCCTAAAAGCATCTTGTAAGCACAATTACTGTTAGCAACTGCACCCAAAACGAAAGTATTTGAAAATAATCCATACCTTAATAATAAAACCACTCCAGGGAGCCTAAAGTGTCTCTCTGGGATTGACCTGTGTGTCCACACAGTGCCTTGTCCTGTCAGCACTTTTAAATAAGCTGCATTTACCCCCACTCCCGTGCAGCAATATCAATAAACGCAGTCACACGTTACTATTTATCATTGCTACACAATGCGACATTAAGGTGTGGGAGCCTAAAAGAGATAAATTACTATTGTGTGTGTGTGTGTGTGTGTGTGTGTGTGTGTGTGTGTGTGTGTGTGTGTGTGTGTGTGTGTGTGTGTGTGTGTGTGTGTGTGTGTGTGTGTGTGAGATATTTAAAGACCACAACATCATCAGCTACCAAATAGTGCTAGTAGCCAGCAGACCGTTAAGCTGCTTCATTGAATCATAGTGTACTTTAATCCCTAAAGGTACTTTCAAAATGTTTTTTATATTATATTATTATGTGGTGACTATTAGAAAAATGTTTGCATCCCATCACCTTCATGTTGAACGCGTGGAGTAGTTCTTACCTGAATATGACTCATTTGGTCTCTCTTGCATGTACATATGCAATAAATTTACCCCTATGCAGTTCTAGTGGTTGCAGACCTACCAGCAATGACCAGGCTAGCTTCTCAGTGTAAGCCTTAAGAAGGCTTATTATTCTAGATATTCTAGTTATTCTTCAGAGCGTTTGTTTAAAATCATTGCTGATCAAATATCTGAACATTGTGGAGAAGTGTGAACAAGATTTCCAAGGACCTACCTGCAAGCATCCACTCTTGCCTGTATGCTTTCTAATATGGTCTCAAGTGTCCATGTATATATATAGTGTGTGTGTGTGTGTATATATATATATATATATATATATATATATATATATATATATATATATATATATATATATATATATATATATATATATATACACACACACACACTGTATATCCCTTTGCCTACTTGCAAAGCTTTCAGACAGAAATTCATTAATGGGAAATGTACATCTTTAAAGGCTAACATCTTCATCCGTTAGTGTATGCACACTTAGCACAAGCCTCCCGTGCTAGCGCACGCTAACCCTGCCCTAGCGTGGCTGTGTGCGCATGCTAACTAGCATGCTAACGCCAGGCCCACGCCACACAGCGGGGCCGCGTTGAACGCGCTGAACCTCACGTGTGATTGAACGAGGTGACCTTGACCTTCCCCCTCACCCCTCCTCCTCTTCTGTGAATGGACAGCTCCCACCCCCCCCACCCCCCAATCCTCCTGGGCACCTGAACAGCATGCTAATGACGTAGCAAGAAACAGCCTGAGGCCAACGTCAAGTTGCCCTGAAGGAAACCACCGCGCGGGATATAGGAAGGAAGGAAGGAAGGAAGGAAGGAAGGAAGGAAGGAAGGAAGGGCAAGCGAGCTATCGGCGCGCCTGTCTTCTGTAGAGCCACCAGGGTTAGCTAGAGCCACGCCCCCCGCCTCAGTGTAACCATAGACGACACACCCCCCTCCTCTCCTCAGCCTCCTCTGCCTCAGTGTAACCGTAGGCAACAGCCCCCTCCACTCCTAAGCCTCCGATCTCAGTGGGACACTAGGCCCCTCCCCTCCTCAGCCTCAGTGGGACACTAGGCCCCTCCCCTCCTCAGCCTCAGTGGGACACTAGGCCCCTCCCCTCCTCAGCCTCAGTGGGACACTAGGCCCCTCCCCTCCTCAGCCTCAGTAGGACACTAGGCCCCTCCCCTCCTCAGCCTCCAGCCTCAGTGGGACACTAGGCCCTTCCCCTTCCCCTCCTCAGCCTCAGTGGGACACTAGGCCCCTCCCCTTCCCCTCCACCTCCCCCCCCCCCACCTCCCCCCCCCCCTTCAGCAGCTGCTGCTGCTCCAGGGCAAATCGGTTGATTTCCGCTGCCTGCCAAGTACGGCCCACACCCCTGCACCGCTCTCCCCCCACACCTAAATCCAAACACTGCTGACAGCTTTCATATTTTCACCTCTCCTTCCCCCTCCTCTCGTCGTCCCTGAGTCGCTGATCTGTCTCTATTTAGTTTTTGACCAAACCAGCGGCGGCCGGCCTCTCTCTGTAACCGGCGCCTCACCTATAAAAAAAAGCGTCTTCCCTCCCTCCCTCCCTCCCTCCCCCTCGCGCCAGTGCAGTCATTTGCATAATAACGATCCCCATCGTGACATACCTCCTCCGTATGCCACCCGGGGTGTCAGCGGTGCACACAAACGGCGGGCGGGCGGGGGGGAGGTGGGGGGTGGGGGGGTCAAAGGTCGCCGCGAGAGAAGATCTGGCGTAATCTTCCGCGCGCCACCATTAGGATGATTGAGGATGATGTGAACGTTCACTGGCCCGGGCCCACGGATGTATCGGCGGTGTGGGGGATACAGCGTCCTAAAGGACGTGTTTATCATCGCTTCTGCTCCGGACGCACTGCAAGAGGAAGGTGGCGGAAAGGGCTCTCCGTGTGTCTGACGCGCGCCGCGCCGTGCGGCTAACTGTACTACTAATTAAGGTGCACTCGTAATGGAGGGGATAATCCGCAACGGGCTGGTCCGTGTTTAGATAATGATTTTAAGCCCTGCTCACCAGTGCCGAAGTTCGTTATTTACCGATGATGGCACAGCCCGAAGTTTATTCTGCTCATACCCCAGTTACCAACGATGATTACATATTAGTACTTTCATCTGTAATAATATCATTGCTTTTTATTAGTTTAATCAGCAAAAACGTTCCATAGTCTGCGGCGCTTTCAGCGTGTTGTTTTTTTGCCAACTTGTGAATTGTTGGATATGTAGTGCGTTCATTTGGAACTGTTATAATGCAGAGACGGTTTCTCGTTATGGATAATGTATGCAAACCCTTGGGATGGTATGGGAATCCGGCATTCAACCATATTCCGCGGTGCACAATTGTAACTCAAGTAGTACACTTCATAAACAGAACGGCACGACTCTGCAAAGAAAAATAATCCCTCTGTTGATTTCCGTTTTCCCTTATTGCGCTTTTATCCAAAGGATGGCTACAGGACTGTGCGCCTAGAGGTTTGAACCAAGAACCTAAGTGCTGGGAGTCAACCCGATAATAAGATCATATTAACCCTCACCGTTGGACTAAACTACTACGACCAGCCCGACTTGTGATGTCAGCAAGGGTTCGGTTTCTGAATGGATTTGTAACGGCCAATAAACACAGCACCTGGTGGTGAAGTCGGGAGCCTGTAATTCACCAGGGCCTTTGTATTTTAAAACCCAATCGCTTCTTGATCATGCGTAGCCTCACCAGGTAGAGCAAAGTGTTTTTCACACACAAAACATATTTTTTTCGGCAGAGGCAAAGAGATAATTTTCTCCATTTCACACAAACACACACATTAAACACTATTACTGGTGACATCACCAGTAATGTTATTACATTATGCAGGAAAGTCATTGTCTGCTGTGCGATTACCCGGCAATAAGGCACTCGCATAATTATTTATTATTATTATTATTTCGGTCAAGAGAGCTACTACATTACAGCTTTTGTTATGCTATTAGATTGCTTTTAATAGTCTTTTTTTCAAACATTTGATGGTGATATTTTAGGATTATATTTTTATACACGATACGATACGATTGATTGATTGAACAATGTAATATTAGCGGAGACAGCATAGAGTAGGCAGCGTGTGACTCTGCAGGGTGTAGCAATGTAATGTTATGTCATTTCTGGATCCCTATTAAGGACATGCAAAATTAACATCCATTCTATTTCGGTGCCGTGGAAAGCCATAGAAAAAAGTGACAACTAAATGACTGAAGAACAGAGAAGCCACCGATCCTGTTCCGTTTGAATGGAACCCCGCAGACTAAAGTGGTGGTTCACAATAAGCCCTCAGGTCATCGCTCGTCAAAAGACAAGAGAGACGGAACTCAAAAGGATTATGAAAGTGTGAATCGGTGCGTTGGGTATGAATGCAAAGTTAGCATGCTCAAAGTGACTGTACAGGAGCCCGCTGAATGGGATTGTACGGGAAATAAACATTGGATATGATGAACGCCCGTTCACGCTACACCTATGGGTGGGGAGGCTTTAGCTACTCAATGCTAAGCGCTAGCTCTGATGCGCTCCACTCGTCTGGCAAAGGGTCTGTCAGTCACTACCCAAACGTTTGACAGTGCTGCGTTATTCCCTGCTGGTGTGTTTCCTGATTGGCTGTTGACCACACTGTATTTGCATTTATATATATATATATATATACTGTATATAGGAGTAGGCCTGGGCGATATGGCTGAAAGACATATCACGATATAACTTGATCATATTGATCAATATAGACAACTATTGATCATTTTAATGACCTAAAAAGACTCAGAATTACCGTGCTGGATTTAAACACTTCTGTTTAACACTTAATATGACCATCCACTGTTCTTCATTGATAAATACTCCAATGTCGACACAACAATGAAAACTCAAATATTGTAAATAAGTATGGAACCGTGTTTGTGTAACAAACCCAGCTGCTAGATTCGGTGGTCCAGTCTCTTATCGATATATATATATATATATATATATATATATATATAAAACATGTTTTATATTCATATTGATCAAAAGTCTATCACGTTACGATAATTTACTGTTTTATTGCCCAGGCCTATATAGGGTACTAGAGAACTACTATGAAGGCCGCTCTCCGGGTTAGATTCGAATGACTCCCTCGTTTGCGTTTGAGGAATAAAGTCCTTCGGATAAAACGGAAGCGGATGGATCGTCGTCGCAGCGCTTCGACTCGGTCAAAGTTCCGTCTATCAGATCTCGGCGGTTCGGTGTGGACGGCTCAACACATCGCCCGGCCGCTAGCCAATCATCGTGGGACTTTGGCCACCACAACAAACAGCTGCTCAGGCCAGTGTGTGTGTGTGGGTGTGGGTGGGGGGGGGGGGGGGTTGGATTCACCACTAAGGTTGACCAGACCTCCACCCCCGGTCCCCCGAGCGGCATGAATACATGCATACATGAATACATGCATACATGAATACATGAATGATTGAGTCATTGCTGTCGGAAGAAGAGGCGGGGCCAAGAGAGGAGGCTTTGGCTGTGCTGCTAAATGATCAACACGGTTACCGATTAACGATTAGCGCTTCGACGCTAAGCCCCAGCCTGAGCCCCTCATTTATTTTAAATCCATTTATCCCCGTTTGATTTTGAACTCCCGGCTAATAATGTCATTCACGCCCGCCGACAAACGACCTGCTCCCCGGGGGCCAAGCGATAGCCTCGGGGGTCGTCAGGAAGCACGGTGCCTCCCTGCCCTCCACAACCTTGGGAGGAGTGGGTGGGGGGGAGATGTTCCCCCCAGACCCCCTGCTGGCTGCTGCCTCTTCTGCAGAGCCCTGCGTTGTGATTCGCCGCTACAGGGCCTCTTGTTCAGAGCCCTGCGTTGTGATTCGCTGCTACAGGGCCTCGTCTGCAGAGCCCTGCGTTGTGATTCGCTGCTATAGTCCTCTTCTGCAGAGCCCTGCGTTGTGATTTGCCGCTACAGGGCCTCTTGTTCAGAGCCCTGCGTTGTGATTCGTCGCTACAGGGCCTCTTGTTCAGAGCCCTGCATTGTGATTCGCTGCTACAGGGCCTCGTCTGCAGAGCCCTGCGTTGTGATTCGCTGCTATAGTCCTCTTCTGCAGAGCCCTGCGTTGTGATTCATCAGCAGCCAGTGCGGCGTGCGCTCACCTCCGTGCTCGCTAAATGCAGACGCTTTCCGGGTAGAGAGGGAATGTGTTTGTGTGAGTCTGTGTGTGTGTGTGTCTGTGTGCGTGCACATGAGAATGTTCTCTGCTCTCGCTGTAGCAGGCCCAAGCAGAGATGGGCAGCAATACACCCCATGAACCCATTTTTTCCAAGGCGTTATTATGATTATATTATGATTTACGTCTTCTCTTTTTTCAAGGTAAAGGCCAACCTATTCCTCCTTTCACAGACGTCATAACACGTATACAAGTATAATTTAACTGTAAACACCTCACACTCGCATTCACGTTTTTTTTTATGAGCTTGTTTTTCTGCAGCAGTTTACAGTTTACGCTCTCTCTCGCTCTCTCTCTCTCGCTGTCTCTCGCTCTCTCGCTCTCTCTCGCTCTATATATATATATACACACACTCACAAACAAACAGACACATACACACATGCATAAACAATAAAATGTTTTTGTATGCCGAGGAGGTACGTGACCCATGAAGATGACAACATCATCATTGTTTGTCTTAAAGGTTGCGGTGACGCTAACTTGTTTACTCTCACCACACCCCACACCACAACAACACAACACAACACAACACACTGCCTATAAGGTAGGCCTGGGCAATAAAACAACAAATGATCCTATTGTGATAGACTTTTGATCAATATCAATATAAAACATGTTCAATATATATCGATAAGAGACTGGACCGCCGAATCTAGCAGCTGGGTTTGTTACACAAACACGGTTCCATACTTACTTACAATATTTGAGTGTTTTTCATTGCTGTATCGACATTGGAGCATTCATCAATGAAGAACAGTGGACGGTCGCATTAAGTGTTAAACAGACGTGTTTAAATCCAGCACGGTGATTCATGGTCTTTTTAGTTTCATTCAAATGATCAATAGTTATCGATATCGATCAAGATGATCGAGTGATATCGCGATACGGTCTTTCAGCCGCACCGCCCCGGGGGGCCCTACTATGAGGCTCCCACTGCCCTCTGTGTGATCCCACGTCAGCCACTCTGGACGCAGGTGTACCGCACCTGGGAGTCCTCCATTAAGTGGGGTGCACCTATTCCTGGCCCTATGAGGACATGTCTGGGGCCGGGGAGCGAGAGAGAGCGAGAGAGGGGAAGGGGATGGAGGAGAGAGAGAGAGAGAGGTAGGGAGGCAGCGAGAGAGAGAAAGAGAGAGAGATGATGACTAAGATGGCCGAGAATAGATCTTTATTTTTAAGGTGTTAATACATGAATTGGTAAAAGAAGAAAGGAAAGGGCACGTCGTAGTTGCCAAGGGAGACCCTCCTTGCACTCCATGTACAAACAAGGCTGAGAATAGCCCAGGTGAGCTAATGGCTCTAATAGGGCTGCTGCTTCTTCTACGCAATAACGATGTAGGGATGTGTGTCGTCTGGGATGTTGAACTGCATCCTCTGTTTCTTTTACTCATTTGTATACTCTGTGTGTGTGTGTGTGTGTGTGTGTGTGTGTGTGTGTGTGTGTGTGTGTGTGTGTGTGTGTGTGTGTGTGTGTGTGTGTGTGTGTGTGTGTGTGTGTGTGTGTGTGTGTGTGTGTGTGTGTGTACACGTGTGTGTGTAAGTTTGTGTTTGTGGCTACGTGTGTGTGTGTGTGTGTGTACGTTTGTGTGTGTACACGTGTGTGTGTGTGTGTGTGTGTGTGTACGTTTGTGTGTGTACACGTGTGTGTGTGTGTGTGTGTGTACGTTTGTGTGTGTGTGGCTATGCGCGCGCGCGTGTGTGTATGTTTGTGTGTGTGTGTGTGTGTGTGTGGGTACGTGTGTGTGTGTGTGTGTGTGTGTGGTGGTGTGCGAATCCCACGCGACGTGTGTGATTTGATTTCTAACAGACGAATACTCCGAATCGTCTTCTCTCTATAAGTGTTAATACCGGACTGTTTAAGACACTCGTATCCAAAGGGACTCGCAGGGAAATCCGATCATTCAGATCATTAAGGAGCAGGTGAAGGGATGAGGCCATCCGGCTCCGTTAGCATCCACCCAGAGCTTACTGCTGTGAGCTTCAAGCCATCCGCTCTACGCTGCTGTTATTCTCTATGGTCTCCGTGCCCAGGCGCCCATGAGACATGCTGTCGTCCACCGAGCCCCGAGACCCAAAAATACAGATACGCGGTCGGTCATTACGCCCCGGGGTTCAGGGTTCCAGCCCCCAATGAGCGAGCAAGGGGGCTGTTCTCACCGCCCGTACCCTCTCCTTAAGGTCGGGCGTAGAAGTGGCGAATATATCACACGCGAGGTTCGAGTCGCCTCGGACGACTAAACGGCGTCAACCCGACCATGAAAGCGTTTGCAATGCAACCCAAGCCGGTAAACGCGTTGGGCCGGACTCCCCTCTCCCCCCCTCCCCCCCTCCCCCACCACCGTTGACCTGATCCCGCAACACACTGACCCACTGCATATCTCTGTACTATTATTCTCCAACACCTTCCCCCCCCCCCCCCCCCACCCTACCTACTCTCTTTTGAAGCAGTTGCGTGACGCTACAACGACAGAGCGAGGTCAAGGTCCAACCGATTCATAAAAGCAAAACGGGGGGGGGACAGGGGGGACAGGGGGGACGGGGGGAGGGAAGACGCAAAGCCTTGCTTCATTTCGTGGCAGGCCATGCAGAAATAAAGTCATCTTCAGGTCCTGCCCCGCGAGTCCCAGAGTTTTTCGGGGGTGACAGTTATGCATGGAGCTGTCTGCTCCGGCGCCTACGGTGGTGGTGCTCGTGGCCCGTGGCGGTGGCGGTGGCGGTGGTGGAGTGTTTTTTTAGCTCTTGTTGACGGGACGTATTGGAACAGTTTCAGCAGTTGTCAGCCTTGTATCTGTTTTGCGTTTCCCCTTTTCGGACATTTTGGTAAAGTGCTGTCTGTTGTTTGTTTGAAGGGACAGCCCTGCTTATAGCTGCACAACACTAGCTGTATAACACTTTGTTCATATGATGGTAAAAATAATTATAACTCGCTCACCGCTGCGATATAGCCATTACCCATCATCATGATATTAATATTACATGAACCCCAGAATACCATCCACAGATACTATGTGAATACCTAATGATGATAATGACGTTGTATTATTACATTTGCATTTTATTTTTTTCTTTGTTCGAGTTATGGTGGTCATTACAGATTTTTCCATATTCTGGACAAAAAAGAAATACACCACATTCATCACACAGAGCAGAGCGATGTCATCCGTTTGTAGTAAAACCCGGGCGGGAACGCTTTGAGAGGCAGTGTTTTAGCTCAGGGTTTAACGGGCGTAGTCGAGGGTCTGGTGGAGTGTTGGAGTGACTCCGAGCCAGACGGTTGTGGGTTCAATCCCCGTCCTCCGACAGCAAGATGGTGCTTTCCTGGCCTGCTACCTTGGGACACACACACTCAGACACAAGCCGTCTGTGTGTGTTCGCCCCCCCCCCCCCCCCCCCCCCCCCCCCCCCCCCCCCCCGACTCACTTTGGACGTAGAAAACATTTAATGACGTTAAAAAAAAAAAAGTCTTCAAGTGATTCTGTGGAGTTGTTGTGGTAGGTTTAGGTGTGGAGCCACATCTGTCATCCTGTCGCTCTCTCCCTCTGTTGTGGAGACAGCTGTGTGTGTGCGTTAGGCCTTGGCTCTAAAACAATTAATTATCGTATTGTGATAGACTTTTGATCAATATATCAATATAAAACATGTTCAATATATATACAGATAAGAGACTGCACCACTGAATCTAGCAGCTGGGTTTGTTACACAAACACGGTTCCATACTTATTTACAATATTTGAGTGTTTTTCATTGTTGTATCGACATTGGAGTATTTATCAATGAAGAACAGTGGAAGGTCATATTAAGTGTTAAACAGAAGTGTTAAAATCCAGCATGGTAATTCCTAGTCTTTTTAGGTAATTAAAATTATCAATAGTTATCGATATCGATCAATATGATCAAGTTATATTGTGATATGTCTTTCAGCCGTATCGCCCAGGCCTAGTGTGTGTGTGTGTGTGTGTGTGTGTGTGTGTGTGTGTGTGTGTGTGTGTGTGTGTGTGTGTGTGTGTGTGTGTGTGTGTGTGTGTGTGTGTGTGTGTGTGTGTGTGTGTGTGTGTGTGTGTGTGTGTGTGTGTGTGTGTGTGTGTGTGTGTGCCACATGGCCCGGGTTTCCAAAACTTTGTGTCCTCTTTTTCCCAATGGGGTTAGTTTACAGGAGGGGAAAAATAAACAATACAGACGATAAAACAAGAGCATCTCTTCATAACTGACGACATGAACAGTCAGCCACCAGCCAGTCTATAGTCAGCCACCAGCCAGTCTACAGTCAGCCACCAGCCAGTCAACAGTCAGCCACCAGCCAGTCTACAGTCAGCCACCAGCCAGTCTACAGTCAGCCACCAGCCAGTCTACAGTCAGCCACCAGCCAGTCTACAGTCAGCCACCAGCCAGTCAACAGTCAGCCACCAGCCAGTCAACAGTCAGCCACCAGCCAGTCAACAGTCAGCCACCAGCCAGTCTACAGTCAGCCACCAGCCAGTCACCAGTCAGCCACCAGCCAGTCTACAGTCAGCCACCAGCCAGTCTACAGTCAGCCACCAGCCAGTCTACAGTCAGGCAACAGTCAGCCACCAGCCAGTCTACAGTCAGCCACCAGCCAGTCAACAGTCAGGCAATGGCCAGCCTACAGTCAGTAAACAGCCAGTCAGCCAGCAATAACCAGCCTACAACCAGCCAACGCCAAGTCCTCATTCAGTCAGGCAATAGTCAGCCAACAGCCAGAAAACAGTTAGACCAGCAGCCAGTCAACAACCAGTAAACATTAATCCAACAGTCGGCCAATAGTCAGTCAACAGTCAGACCTGCAGCCAGTCAACTGCCAGCAAACATTAATCCAACATTCAGTCAACAGTCGGCCCATTGTCAGTCAACAGTCAGACCTGCAGCCAGTCAACAGCCGGCAAACATTAATCCGACATTAATCCAACAGTCAGTCAGCAGTGTGCAGAGCGGTGTGTCCCCAGCCCTGCTCTGGCTGGCCGCTGGTGTTTGAAGTGGCCTAAGTGTCATGGTGATGGAGGTTTTTCTTGGTTTCCAGTGATCACACATTATGCTGATCACATCAGACTGCAGGTCTGCTTCCTGGCTAACTCAATCTGCTCTCATGCCATCCCCTCACCTCACGGGCGCGCCTGCACGTGCACACACACACACACATGCGCGCGCGCGCGCACACACACACACACACGCCTGTTTGTGTGCACACACATGTTCCTCCATTTCCATTGGGATTAATCGAGTATCTATTTCACACACACACACATGCACAGATGCACAAGTACAGTCACATGCACGCGCACACACTGTATATGTGCACGCACAACACCGGACACATGCAGATGAACGACGCATGAAGAGACAAACCCACTGACACACACACACACACCAAAATGCACCGACACAGGGAGGGAGAGAGAGAGAGAGAGAGCGAGCGAGAGAGAGAGAGAGAGAGATAGGCGAGGGGTAGAGAGAGAGAGAGAAAAGTAGCCTACCCATTGAGCTCTAATGAAAAGCAGAAAAAGCTGTTACCTTGGCAACTGCCAAGCACACACGCGAACACACACACACAGATCTTTCGGCGGACCCAGATTTCCTGTCTGGGCTGACTGGGATTGTCTCCGGTTCCCCTCCGAAGGCCGAGGGTTCCCTCCACCGATTACCTCACCCCTGGCAACACTTTTATTACAAATCACCGCCAATCAAACAGCACTCCATTTATTTGTCCACATCACGCGCACACACACACATGCGTGCGCACGCACACACACACACACACACACACACACACAGGTTATGCCACACACACACACAGGCTAGGTTAGGCCACACACACACACACACACACACACAGGTTATGCCACACACACACACACAGGCTAGGTTAGGCCACACACACACACCCACACAGGCTAGGCCACACACACAAACACACACACACATGCGCCAAAAGCCTGAACATTTCCGTCGGTTGTAAGACGTAGTGCTTCTGTAGTTTCCCTGATATGATATGATGCGTGTGCGCCATGTACCATATTGCGATAAACAAAATGGTGAAATTGTTTTTTAGGTCAATATTAATGCTATTTACAGCAAGCTACCTTTTTGTTGTGGTTTGTTGTGGTTGAAGATGGCAATCATTTCTTGGTTTAGCAAAACAGTGGGTCAAAACATGTTAGGAGGGCTGTGATTGGATCATTGAGGGTTTGATTGGATAGCGGGGCCTCTACTGCCACCTGCCTCATTTAGATAATCCCCCATGATGCGTTGTTATTGCACGGACGGTACGTCACTCGTCAATAGCTGCTGCCACTCGCCAAAACCTCCGCAGTGGAAAGGAGAAGTGTCGCTTTGTTTCAGCAATACTGATGTGACCTGATCGAAAATTGTCATTTAAAAAAACATTCCGTTTGGCTGCTGAGTCCCTTGAGTCTGTCCGCATACGCACACGCTGCATTGCTGTCCCCTCGTGTGGCCCTCCGTTAAAGGCTTTAGTCCTGGTTCCAATTTGACGCGACGCAAGGGGGGGGGGGGTGGTTGACGGACCCACTAACGCCCTTGCGGACCCTCCTTGCGTCCACCGCGAGGGGGGGCGTGACGCACGCCTCCCGTCGATGCGTGGTGATCATCGTGGTGGAACCATAACGAACGCCTTTAGACACTATTGGCCATTCAGCAGCAGAGTAGACGCTTTTTTACGCAAAAGGGAGAGACGGGGACGGACGTGTCGGCATAGAGCATGCGCTCGGTATGCGGGCGTCGGACACGGTGCCTCAGGCCGCGAGACACTTTAGCCACAACGGTTGTACTGCTGCACTGTCCCCCGTCCCCCGAGGGAGTTGGCTCCCGTGTTAGCTGGAGGAGCCGGTCGAAACGTGCGTCCAGAGGTTGATGGATGGTGCGGGCGGGATTCAGTAAGACGGTGTTTTGACCTCAGCGCTCACCTTGTCCCGCGGTCCCTGAGCTCCATTGCCCACAGCCGCACTCTCACCGCACCGGGGTGGGGGTGGGGGTGGGGGGGGGGAGGAGAAGAAGGGGGGGAGGGGCCTTTGAACAACACCAAAAACAACAACAAGCAGCTCAAGAGGTTGTACATTGTGATGCACGAGGTGGATCGTTGGCAGAGGTACGACTTTGCCTTGCCCACGGCTAGCGCAGACACAAAAGGGGTTGAAAAAGACTGAGCACGGTGATGAATAGAGCTCTTGCCGCTACGCACTAAGCTGTAGCGCGGCACACAGCGAGTAGCAGTAACCCCTCCTAGTGGTTTGTTCTCACCGTTCTGCATCAAAGTGCACCCCGGGGGAGTGCGGATTCAGCATGACCCAGCTGCCAACCGAGGACTCAAAACTATGAAGTGTGTCTTGCGTGGGTTTCCGCATAGTCCTGCAACAACTTCAAGTCGGTTTGGCTGCACGGCTAAACATCTGGAGGCAGCCAGCCGGCCCGGCCCGGGGGGGGGGGGGGGGGTGGGGAGGAAGCCAAAATGGACCCGGGCCAATTACAGGACACTACCGTAGCGATGCAGAATAGTTGTGTAAACGTGTTGAAGGACAAGCCACGCTCTCTGGTTGATTAAACGGTCGTGACCTCCTCTACTGGCCGCACTGAAACGTCCGGTATCGTTTGTCAAAATGACTCCCTTGAACCGATTCTGCCAAAGGGAAGTTAGCGCGAGTGCGCCTGCCACGAATGTAAACAACAGCTCTTTCCAATCTCTTCCCCCGATTGGCTCGGGGGGAATCCATCCAGTCTGTCAATCACAGGTGTGTGAAGGCCTCTATGTGGCCTTCGCGTCACAGTGTTGCTCTGGTGCGTTTGTTTTGAAGGAAATCATTCGAGTTTTGGTGAGAGAAACGTAAAGGTGGGAGGGACGGAGCGGAAGTTTCTTTGGGTTGTTTCGTTTCCAAAAGCGAGCTCTCCTCCGGCTCTCCTTACGGCTCTCCGACCCTCGGCTCTCCAACCCTCCAGCCCCGTCATGTCCGTTGCGGTCACGCCGGTCGGTCTGAAGGTGGTTTATTAACGGTGGACGGCGGGGCGTTGGGGCAGGAACGCAGGAGGCTTCCACTGGGAATCAAACATCTTAATCACTACAATATTACGCCCACTCAAGCTTCAGTTACAGCTGTTTGTGCTTCGGTGGCTTTCGCAGTGCTGCAGTACGCTCAGAACTCATTTCAATCCTACTAGCTGGGATGTCGGGAGTGCGGTCGGGGATTGGTCCGAGTTTCATTTGTCGGACTCCTTTTGTTGTTGTTTTTTTGTGGTCTTCGGTAACAGAAGTGGTGACTTTGAGTTGTGCGCTCGCCCTGAAGTTCGTCGCGTTTGTTGTTTTTGGGTCAGCTTGCTAGCTCGCAAGCGGGATGGCTCTGTTCGTCGCCTGTGGCAACATGCTACCTGACCGTTTTCAGCCCTCGTGTGTTTCCCTGCAGGTTTCCACCCCCTCCCCTCCCCTCCCTCCCTCCCCCTCTCCCCCCCCCCACCCCGCCCCTGCAGGTCTTGTTCAGGTCGATGGTGTTCTTCCTTACTGCGGCCTCCACGCCTCATCAATCTTTAACCTGAGGGGGGGTTTTCTGGGGATCAGTCGGGGGAGAAACGGCCAGGGGTTTTTCCGGATAGTTGATTCCCCCCTGGAACACGGGCGTTTTCAGAAAACAAATACACTTTCAGCCCGCGGCTCATCCCAATGAAACAATTGTGAACAAAGAAAAAAAAAGCAACAGATTTTTTTCACATACTAAATAATTCCAACATTGGGCTTGAAACCTTGATATGCAGTATTTTGGAGGCCTTCTATAGCTTCCCACAAGCAAAGATGAGTGCGTCTGTTGTTTGCCCGCAAGTTCACATGTGATGTGAATGTTAGAAAAGTTACTTAGTGCAGGACAGGTTTAAGACAACCGATGGAGAAGCACAGTATTCTGGCCTTGTATCACTGTGATACAGTTTGAAATCGTACCTACCTACAGATATACATATACATATCTATATCCTGTATATATTAGGGGTGTAACGATACACTCATTCGTATCGACATTTTTCTGTACGGGTCTAACGGTTCGATGCACATTTCATTTCGGTATAATTTCGGAATAACGTTTTTATTGATTATCACACACTCTGTGAGTGTCTTGTCTTGTCCTGATGTTTTGTGTTGAGGACCACAATGGAAATAAGTCCTGGACTTTACTGTGTTTTTATCCTCAATTGTATTTGATGTCTTTTCATTTGTGTTAGGCATTTGTTTGATACTATTTAATAAATCAAGTCAAATCCAAATTGTAAAATAATAATAATAAAAACTGCTGCACCGAGAAACATACCGAACTGTGACTTAAAAAACGAAGTACGTATCTAGAATCGTGACTTTTGTGTATCGTTACACCCCTAGTTTATATAGAAAATTAATGCATTTAAGAAATCTCAGTGGGAGGTTAGTTAAACTACATGGATCTGTGGGACAGAGACCAATGATGTCTGAATGTTTGACATGAAGTATCAGTGGTTGCTCAGGGGTGTGTGTGTGTGTGTGTGTGTGTGTGTGTGTGTGTGTGTGTGTGTGTGTGTGTGTGTGTGTGTGTGTGTGTGTGTGTGTGTGTGTGTGTGTGTGTGTGTGTGTGTGTGTGTGTGTGTGTGTGTGTGTGTGTGTGTGTGTGTGTGTGTGTGTGTGTGTGTGCGTGCGTGTAAAGGGGCCCACACACAGCCCAGACTCAAACCAACGGCCAACTGCCTTCATCCAACCACTCTGTTGCATCTCGTCTGACCCGTTCGGCAGAAAAGTTGCATTGAAACACACCGCAAAGACTACTGCCAACTACACAGCAGCGTGTACGTTCTGCACTTGCGCGAGATGCAATAAGTCTCCTTAACATCGGGTGGCGCTGGTCCGCCCCTCCCACTCACCGTGCTGATTCGCTGGTTGTGTGCTAGCAGCACACAACCAATCAGAAGGCTCTGATCCTCAGACAGCCAATGCTCTCAGACTTTGCATGTTCAATCGGACAGTACACCGTCCAACGCGGCTGTACAAGCCTCCAACACAGCGGAACACACCGAACAGATTTGTCGCTGAACTCGTCCCTGAGTCTCCCCACAAACGTTTCAGATGGCCAATGGTTGGGCCGGTGTGTTCCACGCTTAGGGACCAAGTGAGCCCTTTAAAGAGCATCTGTCAATAACAGGATTAGCAAAAAGAATATTAAGGATTAATTAATTAATTAAGGATCTTAAAGAACTCTCTCTTTAGGAACTCCTATCCTGTAACCTGTTCTCTCCTCATCTCTCTCTCCTCCCCCCCCCCTCTCCTCATCTCTCTCTCCTCTCCTCATCGCTCCTTCCCTCTCCTCATCTCCCCTCTACTCCTCTCTCTCCGATCCTCTCTTAACCCCTCTGACTCCACCACCCCTTTCTCCCTCTCCCCCTCCTTCTCTCCTCTCCCACCTCACCTACCACCCCTAACCCCTCTCCCCCCCGGTTCTCTCCCCCTCTCTCCCCACCACCCTTCACCCCCCATCTCCCTCTCCCCCCTCTCTCCCTCTCCCCCCTCACCTACCACCCCTAACCCCTCTCTCCCTCTCCCCCTCTCTCCCCACCACCCTTCACCCCCCTATCTCCCTCTCCCCCCTCTCTCCCTCTCCCCCCTCACCTACCACCCCTAACCCCTCTCTCCCTCTCTCTCCCCACCACCCTTCAACCCCCATCTCTCTCTCTCCCTCTCTCCCCCCATCTCCTCTCCCCCATCTCTCTCCCTCTCCCACCCTCACCTACCACCCCTAACCCCTCTCGCCCTCTCCCCCTCTCTCCCCACCACCCTTCACCCCCCATCTCTCTCCCTCTCCCACCCTCACCCACCACCCTTCACCCCCTATCTCCCTCTCCCCCCTCTCTCCTTCTCCCCCCTCACCTACCACCCCTAACCCCTCTCCCCACCACCCTTCACCCCCTATCTCCCTCTCCCCCCTATCTCCCTCTCCCACCCTCACCTACCACCCCTAACCCCTCTCCCCCCCGGTTCTCTCCCCCTCTCTCCCCACCACCCTTCACCCCTCTCCCCTCTCTCCCCCCTCTCCCCCAGGTGGCCTACAAGCCCTGGCTGTGTGCCCAGTACTTCCCCACAGCGCGGGGCTCGTGTGCGCGCCGGGTCCCGTGCCACCAGTACTGCCTGGAGGTGCAGCAGAGCTGTCCCTTCATCCTGCCCGACAACGACGACCTCATCCACGGGGGCAGTCCCAGCTTCATCTGCACAGGTCTGCACACGCCCGCTCGCGCGCACACGCACACGCACGCACGCGCACAAACACGCACACAAACACGCACATGCAAACACACCACACAGCATATAGCCAATTATTAGCATAACCGTAGCAGCTAGCGTGCTGCTAACTACGTGCTGCTAACTACGACTGCTACTTATTGCTAATGCTAAGAGTGTTCTTACAGTATGACCACTGTTACCCCTGCTGCTACGATGCTAATGCTACTGCTACCAGACCCTACTAATACTACTACTACTACTACTACTACTACTACTACTACTATTAGGCCCTGCTAATAATATTACTGCTGCTACTAGGCCCTGTTAATACTACTACTGCTACTACTACTGCTACTAGACCCTAATAATATTACCACTACTACTACTAGGCCCTACAAATATTACTACTACTAGGCCCTACGAATATTACTACTACTAGGCCCTACTAATATTACTACTACTACTGCTACTAGGCCCTGTTAATACTACTACTACTACTACTGCTACGAGTACTACTGCTCCTAGGCCTTGTTATTACTACTACTACTAACAGGCCGTACTACTACTGTTACGAGCCCCTGTTCATACTACTACTAGTACTGCTATGAGTACTGCTATTACTAGGCCTACTACTACTACTACTGCTGCTAAAAGGCTCACTACTACTACTGTTACTGCTTCAGGCCTACTAATACTACTACTACTACTACTACTACTACTACTACTACTACTACTACCACTACCACTACCACTACCACTACTACTACTACTACTACTACCACTACTGCAACTGCTTCTCACGATGATCACTGAATTTAAGTTGGATGGTAGCCAACCTGTCTTAATTTAACATTTGAAATATGCTACACGATAACAAGTATGCAACGCGATAGCCAATGCAACATAGGGACTAATATTTGATTGAAAAACTATGCTAATTCATGCAAATGTCCAGTGCCGTAGCGGAAGTCCTGACAGGATGTGACTGCAGTCCCCACTTCCTGTTAGGCTGATCTTGCCTGCTGCAGAAATGAGGCCATTGTGTTGAATGACATCAACAATAAAACATCGCTATAAGTAGCACAGATATTAACAATATTGGTGCCTGACGTGTAGAAATATATGAAGATATATGAAGAGTGGGGCCAGGCTTCTCAATACTGTTGGCTTTTAAAATGTATTATTATCGTTCATCAGTGCTGAAAGATGTATCGCTCGTAATTGTCCTAGTGAATTTCCCCTCACTTTGCCCTGTCATTATTCGATTTCTTCCCGGTATGTTCTTAATCTTTACTTCCTGATGACATCTAGTGGTCAGTTTGGGGAACAGGTGAGTGTAGGCAGTAATGCATTGTCAAAACAAATCAAAATGCGATTCCCCACAGACCGAAAGGCACAGAGCAATCTGAGTTCGTCAACATTGCAATTCCGCAACCATTAGAAAAAATAATAAGGATAAGAATCATAAGGATACAGGGAGGAGCACAGCCACCTTACCGTGTGTTGAAAATATCAAACCTAACCCTGCACTGCAACACGGAACTGATTATATTCTTTGTATTCTTAATCAGATCATTTCTTAAGTTGACTTGAGAAATGTGACTTAACTAAAAGTGTCATCAAATCGAGTTATTTAGTCCTCGGTTCTCTTCCTGATATTGATCTGAACACGGATGACGCTTCACTGTAAGCCACATCACCTCTGGAACGCCGCAGATGCAGATGTTCCGATGTGATAATCGAGGAGATTTTACACAATATCGGTGTTACAACTCCCAACAAGAGTGTCCTTGGCTGATATTTGATTGCGATAATCATGGAGAATTTGTACACAATATTGCGACATAATCCAGGAAAGCTTGTATTTTAGTCTTCATGTCAAAATTCGAGTAGATCCACTGGAAAGTTTTTTGGTTGTTTTGAAGACATAAGTGGACAGGCACTCATTTGTAACCTTCAGATAGGAATGTCACAATGTTCTGGACAATGGACAGAGTCAAAAACCCCCCCGGACCAATCTTAGGTCCCTGAATGCGCTTCACTTCCTCTAGTGAGGGCAGGAAGCATTTCAACCTCCGCACCTCTGTGCCCCACCAACAGATCAATAACAGCAATCATATTCGCACCACGTGAACCAACAGGCCGGTGCATCCTAACATTTAAACAGCCACAACCCCCAGACAAAATATACTCTGTAAGCGCACCTAGTACCGTTCACCAGGACTGTAGAACTGTAGAATCTTAAAAAAATCTCCAATTAAATTTAACTTGTATGTTTATTTTACATTCTCAAAGGGCTTAACAGGCCGTATATTTATGCCCCCTCCCTGACCCTAGCCCCCCAGAGGGCAAGAAAAAACACCCTTAATTAGGAAGGAAGAGTTCTTCTTGAGAAGGAACCCAGAGTGGGGGAAATTTTTAATGGGTGATGGGGTGCTGGCCGAATAACCATAAGGAGAGAGTCCAGGCAGTTGTAGTCACTGCCACCGACTACGACATCTCCACCCACCACAAACCTCCCCCCCCCCCCGACTCCCATCCAGCTGGGGTCCATCCTCCTCTCCATGCGCCCCCTGTGGCAGCCCCTAAAGACATAGCCCCCCCCCCACTCCCCTTAATTAATTAATTGAACTTTAATTGTCATTGTAGCAGAAACATACAACGAAATTGGAGCGCAGCTCCGCTTGGTGCCACAACACGACGACACAAGACGCAACATACAATTCATAACAATACATATAATAAATAGATAAAGCTAAAAGATTATTAAAAGGTTTGAGCAACTGTCTTAAGGTGCTGGAGTGATTCTGGGGGGTTCTGTATGTACCAGGTATGGGAACTCCACGTTTGTGTTTAGAGTCCGGACGGCTACGGGAATAAAACTTGTCTCAGAGGCCCACCACCCACGGTCTCCTTTCCTCCCCCTCTCTCTCTCTGCGTGTGTTCTGTCCGACCCCCCCACCCCCCTGCCCCCCCCCCCCCCGCAGGGCTCCTGGGCGAACGTCCGTCGTCATCGTCGGCGGAGCGCGACGCCGAGTGCTGCGACGTGCGGTGGGACACGCAGACGGACGGGCCGTCGGGCGGCACCCTAAAAAAAAGGACTGCCCCCTGCCAGCAGCAGCAGCCGCCGCCGCCCGGCGCCACCGCCGCGTCCGGCGCCGCCGCCGCCGCCTCCTCGGGCGCCAGACTCTGCCACGGGCGCCAGCTGAAGATCTGCCTGCTGGCGCTGGTCCTGCTCCACACCGCCATCGCCATGTCCGTCGCCGACGGCGCCTCCTGGGGGGCGTGGTCGGCGGCCGCGCCGGAGGAGACGGCCCCCAGCGACGAGTGACAAAGGAGGGGTCCGGTGTGGGGGTGTGGGGGGGGGGGGGGGGGTGGGGGTGGATGCTGAGGGGGGGAGGAGGAGGAGGAGGAGGAAGGGTGAATCAGATGAAAAGACTTTGGGTGTGTCTCATGATGTCGTTTCACCGGGGGGGGGGAGCCACTCCCCTTTATGGCGTACCACGTTGTGTGTGTGTGTGTGTGTGTGTGTGTGTGTGTGGGGGGGGGGGGTGGGGGGGGGTGGAGGGGGGTTTGGCCCCTGATGGACCCTGATGGGTGTGGGAGGGACTCCCCCACCCCCCTCCTCCCCTCCCCTCGCCCCACCCCCACATCCCCAAAAGGGCACCCAGAAGTACCGGAGTCTCCGCCCCCCCCCCCCCCTTGCTAAAAGAAACTCTGGCCCTTGCTACTTCGGGGAGGGAGAATCAACAAAAAAAACAAACCAACCTGCTCATAGTTTCTATTCTGCCTGAACGTTTTTCTATCACATGTTGTTACTCATTTCCCCACCTTCGTCCCTCCCTCCCTCCCTCCCTCCCTGCGTGTCCCTCCTCTCCTCCCTCCGTCGTCGTGTTGTTTAGTAACGCTCCTTAGGGGTGCGTACGGGGGGGAAAAAGGGGAGTCCACACACCTTCAGAAAGCGAGGTCTTCTTCTCGCGCGCAACGTGCGGACGACGGCGGCGGCGGCGGCCAAGCCCACAACTCCACAGCTCCCATCGTTCACCCACGGATTGTTGGATTCAAAAAAGGAAAATAGTTTTGGTTCTTATGATCACTCGTTATGATTTTGATGATTGTCAAGGTGCCAGAACAGGTTGATGTCAGGCGCTGTGCTCCTGCGTCTCCACCACACCCGCGTGTGAGTCCTTTGGCGTGCCGTATTTTTCCCCTCGAGGGCCCAGCCACAAATTACCCATGATCCCCCACGGTCCCCCCCCCCTCCCCCGCCCCACCCCCACAGAGAAAACAAAGAGTTATGTGATTCTTCTCTATCTCGATCTCAAGCTTGTGTTTTTTTCCTGTCCCCCCCCCCCGCCCTAAAAAACACATTCCGAGTGCTCAGAAACGAGTCTTGTAGATGGGAAGAATGAAAAGTGCGGAGTAGGAACTTCCGGAAGGGCGAGTGAGCAGTCAGAGCAGCCTGGACGACCATCTCCCTTGCGGTGAAAGGTCAAAGGTTAGACTCGACTAGAAACTAACCCAATTAGAACAGCGCAAAAAAAATTGGACAGCCTATATATATGTGTGTGTGTGTGTGTGTGTGTGCGTGTGTGTGTTTGCCTGTGTGTGGATTGGCCACCGACCCAGTACCAGAATAAGGAGTTGATTACCCCCACCCCCAACTCCACCGCCTCCCTCACGTCACGTCCAGAGGTGGCCAGCGTTGCCTAGGGTTACAAAAAAACAGTCGCCATGACACCTGGAGATGTGAGGCCTCTGCCCCTGGTGGAAGCCAGTGAGACGAACACACCAACACACACACACACAGATAGCAACGCCATTGGCCCTTGCTGTGCTACGCTGTCACTACTTTCGGCCGATTTTTGCAGATTTACCGCAGCCTTGGCCCATCTGACCCTTCAACACGTCTGTTTTTTTTTTTTTTTACCCATGGTTACGTTTTAAACACATTCCTGTTTTACGGAAGGTACTCGCCAGAGTATCAGCCTGACCCCGATGCGTCCCCGAATAGGAACAAGGGCTGTGTCAGCATTCACTCATCAGTTAGATAGCTATTTTGTTAGATAGTTAGTTAGTCGGTTAGCTTATTGGTTAGCCGTTAGTTTAGTAAGATATACTTAGATAGTTAGTTAGTGAGTCAGGTAGGGAGGTAGTCAGTTAGGTAGTGATTTAAAATACGTTTTCAAGGGCTGATCCATCCATCCTTTTGATTGCCGTTCTGCATGACTTGCTGCTGATATTGCACAGTGAAGTGCGCATGGGCCACGCGGTGAAATCATTCAAAGAAATCCAAACGCACCCGATAAACTCGGCACACGTCCAGGACCCGACACCACACACCGGGGGTCAAAGTCAAGCTTCCGATCGGTGTCAGCTCAAACTGAACTGATCTGCAATCGGGACACATGTTAAAACGAAATACACCAAGCTGTCGTCATCTCCAGACTGAACGCACATGGAATGTACCAAGACTAATGTAAGCTATTTATCCCATCAACTCATGTTTGTTTTGGCCTCTGCCGCTGGTGTGTGTGTGTGTGAGGGGGGGGGGGGGGTGCACACCGGCATGGGCTGACCCGTCGACCTTAGCCCGTGGGAAAGCGAATAAACCTACAGCGTAACTGCTTGATATTGAATTAACCAGAATACCACATCACAAATGTTCCTCAAACACGAAATACAACTGGACATCAAGGTTTTGTTGTAATTGTTCACAATGTCTTTCATTTCCTCTTCTTACTTTACTAAACAACCCCCGCTGCCCCCCACGTCCCGTCCCCCGTCCCCCCCCGTCCCCTCCCCTCCCCTCCATCCAGGGCAAAATCCCTGCCGCCATTTTGATGTGCATTCCATTCCCCAGCCTCCTCAGACCTTTTGCGGGCTGAGTCGGCTCAGAACCACCCGCCACCTCTCGGAGGTGTGGCGGGAACGCTCGTGATCTCTCCGGGACGGCGCCCGACTCATCAACCCGTAGAGTTTTGCCTGGACCTCTTCGTGATGTCTCGTCTCTTGTTTTATAATTGTTTACGTTTTCGTCGTTGTCTTTTATTCCGTAGCATTGACTCCCCCCCCCCCCCCCCCCCCCCCACACACACACACTCCCATCCCAACCCTATCAACCCCCACCCGACCCCCCGAAGACAGCAGTGGATGTATGTAGCCACCACCCAAAGGAGTGCTCTCAAAAAAATAACCCATTCAAACCCCACTCAAAAAAAATGGATACAACCAACACACACACACACACAGGTAAATTTGCATGTGAACCTGCGTACCGCGTATGTTTGCAATCGAAGCCCCTCAGATCTATGCAGATGACCCTCACCCCTCCCAACAACAACATACCACCTATCCCCACTCCCAATAACGGCAGAACTGCACTCATCTGTTGTAAATATGTCGGGCACAAATTCGTGGCTTTCTTTCTTAAAACACCCCCCCGCCCCCAACCGACGTCCATAATCCACGTGGAAAAACCTGTGTTGTCTGTTGTTTAGCGCCATGGTTACTTTTATCGATGATTTATTTGATACTTTTTATTTTCATTTTCCCTTTTCTTTTTGTCATTTAAAACATTTTCTTTCTGGGGGGAAAAACTTGTTTTGCTGCATTTTTGGTTGTGTCTAAAGCCGTGGTGTGAGTTGATGAGTAGGGTTCAGTTGGATGTTAAACGACGAGAAGAACACGTCTTAAAAAATATATATATTAAAAAACAAAGCTTGAAATGAGAAAAGGGTTCAAACATAGAGAAAAAATATATATGATAAAGTTGTCATTTTGTCATAATAGAGATGCTTTAGTTTGCTAATTTTTTTTCTTTTTTTATACAAAAAGACTTGGATGAAGTTATTTATAAAAATGCGTCCCACAACCCATGATCCTTTTTGGACGTAAAACAAATACACATTTATTAACATTTTGTTCAAAAGAAAATAAATATAAATTATGTTAAACATGATTTGTGTTGGTTTTTTCTGTGTCAGTCACATTATGATTTGATCACGGTTTAAATTGTGTATTTTATATCGATAGTTAGGGAGACTGTATCGATGTACATACCGTTTATACCTGTGCTTAAAGTACAGTGGTAGCAACAGTTTCATCAGATGGTCGCTAGAGGGTGCTGTAGCACCATAATAAAATATCCCAATATGCGTTTCACCCGCCAATGAAGTGGTGCATTCTGTGAATGACAGGAAATATGGATTCCCCAAACCAATCAGGGCTGCTCTGATCGTGCAAGCAAAGTGTTTACGTGCGCTGTTACCTGCGATGTACCCGCCCCCTAAACTTGTGGTCCTCTGGACGAAGGGAGAGTCCTCTAATAGTTATTAGATCGTTATCACCCTAACAGGTGCCCGTTAGGGTGCGAGAAAAGATTTCGTCCAGCAGGGGGTAGTCCCGGACCAAGTTTTATTTCTATGGAATAATGATACCACTTGTGTTGTGTGTTGAACCCTTTCACAACCCGTGTCTCCTCACCAAAGAAATGGTTTTCCCAAACTAGCATTGCAGGAGCATTACCGCGGGTTTTGTGTAATACGTTTCTCCTCTCTGTCTGCAGGTGAGCTACTGCAGCTGTCAGGGCCAAGGACCTGGGAGTTAGACGCAGGGCCGACGGACTGCGGGTGTAAGTGGGACAGTCTTGGGGGGGCCCATGGGAAATTTGAAAAAAACAAAAAAAATTTGTTCAAATAGTTGAATAACATAACTAATGCGGCAATATGTCACAGCCACAGTTCAATAAATTGAGGTCTGGCTCTCAGAAGAGAAAGGTGAAGAAAGACAGGGAAGGAAGACAAAATTGAGGAAGTCAGGTTCTGACCTAATTTATTTTCTAAGAAAGCTGACCACAAACGTTTAAACACACAAGATGGTCAGTAACTTCCTCGTTATAGAGCTCAACAGAAATCACCGTCTTTTTGGGCAGCTCTGGTTCCGGAAGTGAATCTCTCATCTATTCAGTCCATATATGGATGCGATGTCATATACCTGCCTGTAGTTTGCACGTGGATTCCTTGTAATTATTGTAAATAGGCATGTCTTACAGAGTACTAAATATGGGCACGGCACAGGACACAATAACAAACAGACCAGGGCCCCGTTTCCCGATAACGATGGATCCACGCTCGTACGATCCATCGTACGATGGATCTCACGCAGCATCGTTAATTTTAGGGGAGCGTTTCCCGAAACTCATCTTAACATGAACGCGCGTGCTCTGCTCTTACGACGTCGTAGGATTGTAGCTGTCTACTCACACGGTGCTGAAATGGGCTCCGTAGGAGGGGGAGACGCAGGAATGTTGTTGGATTAAACTATATTTTGTGGCAGCAAAAAAATATCTCCCCATCAAGGCCAACAGCAGAGAAGCCTACGAAAAGAATAGACTAAGATGAATGCTACAAATATTAAAACACAATTTATACGGTCTAGGCCGACATATGCTATATCAGTCCTAATCCCGAACGCACCGTGCGTACATTGTTTCACGGCATTTTCTCCCCTGAAATAATTCCATATTAAAAAAAATAAAAAAATATCATGTGTCTGTGTGACAACTAGGCCTATAGCATTTATTTAAATGTGCTGATTTCTGAAACATGCTTTGCGCCGCAAAGAGGGCAGACTTTCTCTGATTCCTGCATTCCGTTTCATTCAGTCATTCATTCAGTGATTGACGCGCCGCGCACTCTCTAGAAACTTTGGAGTCAACATTAAAAATGCAACGTTCCATTCATTCATTATCATTCAAACGCAGAGGCATTGACATGGCTATTGCTGTTGCTGGTCTAGATCGATTCCTGCCCATATTGTTGGGCAGGGGGTATGATGGTGCGGGCAATGTAAGCGGGAATGGCACGCATCGCAGCACAGTTTCCCGCAGCAGTCTACGTACAGAAAACCACGCTCTCAACTTGGCGATTGTGCACTCCACTAAGGTCAGGGAGTTCGTAACTGTCTAGACACGGTCCAATAAATAGTGAACTCCATCACAGCCTCACCGACGCGCCTACAGTGCTCTATGTCAAACAATCGCAACAAAAAACGCCTGCAGAAATTATCCGACACCCGCTGGTTTCAGCATGATTCATATACAGTCTTCTGTCATTGATCAATATGAGGACATTTTAACCACGATGGTTGAATTAAAATCAGAGGGAGACAGCAAGTGCCGCTCGCAAGCGACCTCCCACACAAGCAACGGAATCATTTGATTTTATTATATGCCTTGTGATAGGGTGCCTTGTGACGTGGCGTTTCATCGGTACATTTATTTTTGGAATTTTAAATTGCTGCAATAAATTATATTTGTGTTGACTTCTAACATGTCTCTGTCTTTGCTGTTTAAATCTAACAGTAGTCTACGAGTAATATAGGCTATATGCGGGAACCACTGTTTTTGGGCTATTGCGAAATAGCGCCAGCTGGATAATCAGTGGTAGCCTATTGGATGACGTGTTTTAATAAAACACATCCAATACACGGAATGTCCAGCTGGTGACTCCACTGAGGCTATAGTAACGATGCATCCTAGTGCTTAACGAGTACCCCTGTAGGCGTCGTTAGCTACGAGGGTTTTAACGACGTCGTTACGTAACGATGCTTTCGGGAAACGGTCCGAAAATTCTGCGATGATCGTACGACGGTGTTAACGACGTCGTTAGGCTAACGATGCTTTCGGGAAACGGGGCCCAGATCAAGCAAAAGATACAGAAACAAGTTTTATTATCGTTCTCATAGCATAATTGCCCAAGTCAAATTTTAAGGTTAATCTTGTATTTAGCGTAAAAATCCCTAGGTCAATTTAGGCAGATAGTGATTATGGAATGTTAAAAGCACTTTGATTGGCTTATGATATAGCCAATAAAGCACAGTGAAACAGTAGCATTAGGAGAGTAGCGTTAGGTCAGATATCACAATTTGGCCAAAATATGACTTAAGTAATTATGCTATGAGGCTAACGATTATTCTTTCCATCATGTATAATATAATCTGAGCGTGTCAGTGGCAAAAACAAGAACTTTTAGAGGACATACATTAATAGTACATTTTATTTTAAGGCCTTTCTTGGCACTCAAGGACACCGTACAAAAGGTACAAAAAAGTCACTCGCAAAAAACGACAATTAGAAAGAGCAAAATAAATTATAACAATAGTAGGAGACATAGCCTACTAATTGGCATCAGGTGGAACAGGCAGTTTTGAACAGATGTGTTTTGAGTTGTGATTTGAAATGTGCGGGGGGGGGGGGGGGGGAGGGCGAGGTTGTGGATGCCCTCGAACGATAACAGGAGGACTTTGAGCCAGTGGAGCTGATGGCGGTCAGTGGTGATGTGGTGGAAGGAGGGGGGTTGGTGTTAAGCAGCCACACACAGGCGCCTAAGCGCAGTTTATGGGTGTCAAACGCCGCCCCTATAAGTCCCGCCTCCGAGGCTCCCGGTTCCCTCGGTCAAATGTCTATGGGAAATAACATGGGGTTTTTGAATGATCGTACTTAACAAACTCTGTAGGTGGAGAAGAAGTAAAAGCTGCGTCACGTTTTGAACTACACACATTTTCCATCTAGTTTCGACTGGCTTTTTGGATTGTCGGTGCCGTTAAAATAGCATTTATAATAGTTTACTACTTTAACGGCACCGACAATCCAAAAAGCCAGTCGAAACTAGATGGAAAAAGTGTGTAGTTCATTTTATCCAAAGCGACTTACAATAAGTACATTTGTCATAAGAAGTGAAACAATACATCGCCGTCGTCGGTACAGTAAAGATGTTCATAGAACCAAGTGCAAGTACTAACAATCGCCAGGCCAACCCATTCCCTGTATACAGCAGTGATAGTTAGCTACTGCAGATGCCACACAATTAAGTACAATGAATGAATACAACCTGCATTAAGTGCGTTCATTAAGTGCCAGGACGTACAACAAACAATAGTGCAACAGACAAATAAGGGACTGAATGGCTATATAGAGTCTAGGTGAACTCTGAACAGGTGGGTTTTGAGTCGTTTGTGGAAGCTGGTGAGCGACTCTGCGGTCCTGACATCAGCAGGGAGCTCGTTCCACCACTGTGGTCCCAAGATAAAGAGTTGTGATTTAGCTGATCGACCTTTGGTTGCTCTTAGTGATATGGGCCTGATGCCCATGATCCTGTACAATGATAGTCACTTCAATTCACACTTTATTTAGTCATTGCTCATTCGTGGCTAGACAGTGAGTGTGAGTTAGTGTGAGTGTGTGAGTGTGTCTTCAGAATGCATTACATTTCAAATAATGGTGCGAGGGTGTGGTGTTATGTGATTGGCTTCCAGCACACTGTCAAAACTGTCTTTCAGCCGGAGGGCGGCAACTGGTGCTAGTGATGGGTCGTTCACGAACGAGTCGGCTCAAAGAGCCGGCTCTTTTAAGTGAACGATGGGAGTCGGCTCCCGAACGCGAGCCGTTGTCTTTTTTGTTCTCCCGCACTACGTGTGCTACGTGTGCCAGCAATCAATCACGAGAACAAGCAGCGAGGGGCGGGGGATTTCGATGCGCGATACACGTTGCCTGTGACTGACAGGAGGAAAAAAGGAGAGAGACAAGTGCGAGTGTGTGAGTACAAGATGAATGAGACAAGGAAAAGAAGCAGCATTTGGATGCATTTTGATCAGTGTGAGAACACAAAGGTCAACACGCGCGCACGTGTCAAAATGAGCGTCGGAATTACGGCATGGCACCATTATAAAAGGTTTACAGTAAGTGGTAATATGAAGAGCCGTTTGGGAGCCGTTTGGGAGCCGAAAGAGCCGGCTCTTGTTGGTGAGCCGTTCCAAGAGATCCGACTCACTAAAAAGAGCGGAAATTCCCATCACTAACTGGTGCCACAAAATGATTGTCTGGACTTGAAGTTGTCGTGTCCCATCTTCTCTGCAATTTGGTCCTTCATTTGTCACTGTGACTTTCCCTGTGAACTGTCCTTCACAACTCCGTGGTCATTCAAATAACACAAACTTCCCATAGCAGTGGGGCACTGTTCATTGATTGTTGGCATGAACTGGTGAATAGCAAAGGCTGCGTCAGTGGCGTCAGCTCCACAGAAGATTGAGAAGGCTAGCTAGTAGTGGTGGATTTCATGATTCGTTTGAATGAATCAGTTTGCGTCGGTCAGTTCGCCAAGAAGAGTCGTTCGAATCGTTCGTTCGTTCGTTCGTATTTCCGGTAGCGGTGAATCATGGTTCTCAGTCACTGAGTCGGTCAGACTCAGCTCCTCCCTCGATCTCATTCTCAAACGAATCACGATCGTGCAATGGTGCAAATGGTCATCAATCAACACAACATTAACTAAGTTCCTTTTAGCTGAGGAGCGCTTCATGTTCGGAATCGGGATGTTGTTGCCCGTCTGGCTCTCGTGACTTCTCAGTCCTCGAGTCTTCACCGCTAAACACAGTCAGTGAACGAACGGCGACTCACGAGTCAGCGCGACTCAGCGACTAGTGGGTGGAGCTGGGAGTTGAGTCTCGGAGAACGAACGATACGAACGGGACAAACTGAAACGGGGAATCAGGTCGGTTTGTTCATGTTAAAGAGTCGTTCGTTCAAACTGATTCGTTCGCGAATGAGCCATCACTACTAGCTAGCTCCACTTGATTCAGTTTGGCCCAGGACAACAAAACAATATAAAAACAGCAAGCTATATAAACATATTAAAAAAATCTGAAACCTCCCAAAGTACGTTGTAACAAAGGCTAATTCCCCTTTCAAATAAATGTAAAATAAAATAAATAAGGCATCCATACATCCAATGTATGGATCTTTGTTGGCTAATTGACAGATGATTCCGTGAGTGCAGCGACCTCATTGTTCTTGTTGAGAGAAACATGGAGTGGTCTGCAACGTGTTCCAGGTGTTGGACATTCAGAGGCGGCCTAGTAGATGCGTAGACGGCAACAATCCAGTGGCCACTCTGGGTGACTCCTTATTTGTCTTCATTTGAATCTGGATTACTTAATGTTCCCATCTCCAAATCCTCCTTGACTGTGAAAGAAACAAAAACACATGCAATTAACACTAAGACATAGTACTTTTTTACATTGTTAGTTTAATATTCCAAATTTGGATCTTGTTCTAGTTTGTTTTAGCTCGCCGTTGTAGTCGAGGTGTGTTTCGATTAAGGTAACACTGGGGAGGAGGAATGAAGTAGGATGGTAAAACTATTTATTAAAGAAGGCAATCGAATCATGCAATAAAAATACACAATCCATGTATGTATGTATGTATGTATGTATGTATGTATGTATGTATGTATGTATGTATGTATGTATGTATGTATGTATGTATGTATGTATGTATATATATATATATATATATATATATATAGAACATTTTAAAATATTAAAATAAATGAAGTAAACAGAAAGCTCCACTTTCCACTCCACTTTCCTGAGCGGGCTAGGTTTCGTATTGGGAATGGGAATACACATCACCCAATTTCCATTAGTCGCTATCATATCGTCAATTGAATGTTGAATATTAGTCATTAACTTTGGCCTGGTCACCTCCGCTATGCTATACGCTATGTAATGAAAGAATACATTAAAGTGAAAGTATTATATTTTGGCAACAGTAGAATAATATATCAACAATATGTTCATTTTGTCTACAGTTTATAATCATCCTTCAAGCATTTCGTTTTTTCTTGGTAACTATTACGGTGACTGACCTGCGACTCCATTGGCTGGTTGGACTGGATCGGTTAGTTGGTCGAGATCGGCTGGTTGGACTGGATCGGCTGGTTGGTCGAGATCGGCTGGTTGGACTGGATCGGCTGGTTGGACTGGATCGGCTGGTTGGACGTTGTTCAATGTTTAATGTCTTGTTTAATGTTCTTATTTGTTTAGTGATCTTATATGTATGGACGGCCCATTTGGATCATGTTAGCCATGTTAGTGGATCTATTGGTAGCTGGCTCCTATTGGTGCCGGCTACCAATAGATCCACTCAGCCCTCGGCCTGGGTTGAGTGGCTACAGTTTGTTTGACCCCGTTGCCATGGTAACGTTTGTTTTTGGCTCGCCATTACAGCGTGGTATGTGAGCTAGCGCTACACTTTTTTTTCATGGGCTTTTTTCCCCAGATGGATAGCAAGATAAATGGCCTATTACGTAGAGAAAAATAATTTAAACAACAATTAATTGCTTTGTTTACTGTTCTTGATTGTTTCTAATGTCATGATCCCAGAGACTCACCAGGTGGTTGAGGGATGAAAGGCTCTCCTTATGGAAACAAGCATGGAAGGGCAGAAATAACATCTTTAGTGGATTACTGTCGCTATGGCAAAAGCTTACGGCACGCATAACAAAATATATATATTTTTATTAAATTGAGTAAACTGAAAGCTGCACTTTTTCCTCAAAGTCAAAGTCAAATTCCTGAGCGGGCTAGTGAAGCTGGTTTCGTATTGGGAATACACATCACACGATTTTGTTATTCTCATATCGTCAATTGAATGTTGAATATGAAACTAACTAACTTTAGCCTGGTCACCTCCTCTATACCCTCTTTAATGAAAGAATACATTCAAAGTATTACACAATATGTACCTTTTGTATACAGTTTTAAATCTGTCATCTTTCAAGCATTCCACTTAATTATTGGTGTATAATTATTAACTATTGTGACTGACCTGCTAATTCTTCTGGATCAACTTGTGGGGCTTGTGACTGGTTACAAACTGAGGAGAAACAACGGAACAAGTCTTTATTTTACCCTGTAGAGAAAAGAATGACCTCTCTAGCCTGGCTCTTGCCAGACCAAGCACGGAAGCTGCTGTCATTTTCTTCAGCACAAGAGGCGTGATCAACAGAGTTCAATTGACTCTGTACACAATTGGCAGCTTGCCGTCGCTTCCCTGTCATCATTGTGTTAAACCAGCCAATAGCGCGCCAAGGGGAAAAGCCAGCTTGGTGATTGGCTCCCGCAAAAACGTATCAAAACTAGAAAGAAATGTATTACTCTTCTCCAGACCCTTCTGTAGGGCGAACTCAAAACGCCGGCAGAATGGGCGGGGCTACCCAGTCCACACCCTCTCACCAATATCTGACACACATACAGCTGTCATAGAATGCCCCGTGTGGATGTTGCAAACCTCCACTTAAAGGAATAATCCAAGCTAGAACCAGAGGGTTAAACAGAAGCCCTGGGATGAACTGAACATTTTTGAACAACTGAACACTTTTTAAACTAAAGGGATTCAGCCAGCTTGTGTAGCTTAACATCAGTCTGATGCTGTACAGTGGGGGGGGGGGGCTCTATATCACATACACATTCTGAAGATATAGATTTGGCCAAAAGAATACTCACATATGCATTTCTTCAGAAAATCATTATGGAGGATAAATGTGGAAAGTTGATGGCTCGGACCTGGATCAGGAAGAAAGGCTAGGTCAACATTGGGGACACTATTAACACTAACTGTAGTATTCTAGTTTGTGAAACCTGTCGTGTTCAAATATTCTAAGCCTATCCATTGAACAGCTGTGTGTGTGTGTGTGTGTGTGTGTGTGTGTGTGTGTGTGTGTGTGTGTGTGTGTGTGTGTGTGTGTGTGTGTGTGTGTGTGTGTGTGTGTGTGTGTGTGTGTGTGTGTGTATCGATATAGATCTAGATATATCTCTATATATAGAGAGAGTAAAACGAGAGAGAAAAAGTGGATTGAATGGATACTTACGGCACTTCACCAGAGCATTTACAGCAAGTACTGCAATTACTGCAATTACAGCAACAAAGCATAATATGCCAACAATTATTCCGATAATCTTCCCTGCAAGGAGAGGAAAGGGAAATGAACATAAAAAGGTACCATCATCAGGTGCCCGTTCAGCGACAGGATCCACCTGTTGTCCCCATCAAACTGTGTGCCATTAAACTGTAGACACCTCACTGGGAGGTAGGCAGCGGCAAAGGTGAACAGAGGTAGGGGCCAGGCCTGACCCACCACCCACTACATTTCAAACACAACTTGGCTGTTTGATACACTGTTCTTGTTCACTGTTTTTTTGCACTGTTTAAGCACTCCCGCATGTGAATATTGGCTTGTATACTATTCTTCTTGCATATTGTTTCCCTGCATATATATTTTTTCTATTTTTTAGCATTTTGCATTTAGTATTTAGCATTTTGTACTTTTGCACACTTATACTTGTTTTTTTACTCTTATTCTATTTGTAGATACTGTTTGCTGCTGCTGGGAGTGCTATCTATCTATCTATCCTATTTGTTGCAAAAGTCAAGGTGCGCAGAATCCACACTTTGACACGCGTGTGTGTGGATTTCTTTTGCAATTCTACGTTTAAAAATACAAATTGAGAGTAAACTTACAACTTCCCAAATCCTATTCTACAAGTTAAAGCCTTTTACAACACAATTACCTTCATCCTCCTTTACCCCTCCTTTATCCTTTACCCTTCAGTGGTGACATACCTGGTTCTGGTTTGAGTGGATTATCCATGTGCATGCTGGCTTCGCTGGGCCTCACACGGGTGATCAGCCTGCAGGAGAACTTCTCAGTGGTCAGATCAGAACTGATATTCTTCAGCTGATCACCCACGGTCCACTCTCCTTTGTCTCCTCCTTTCTTCCATTCGTAGGAGACCGGTCCCAGATCCTTGGTGTCCGCGGTACACTTCAGAGCACAACTGACGTCACACACCAGCGGCTGGGTCGTTATACTGGGCGTCGGAGGGGGCTCTGGTCAGGTGAAAAGAACACAAGAACAGAGACGAGGTCTTCCCTTTGCTGTGTATCTACACCCTCCCCTTTTTTCAGCCAGTGCAGAAATCTGTGTCTGTCTGTCTGTAGTCTAGAGCCCTGTCACTTTTCATATACTTGCCTAGTATGCATATATGCAAACTGATGGTAAAGGTTAGGTTACATTTCGTCCGAATATCCCAACACTGCCAATCCATTCCAGCCGTAAGATATGGGCCGATTTGTTTTATTGCCCTAATGCCCCAGGCCATTCGTTTTGCCAATTTCTTTAGGCTATTTCATGTTTCCTTAAGGATTTTATAGACCTAAACTGGTTGCATTACCACGTATATTACAAATGCAGATCTTACTCTGTTTTGATCTCTCTCTAGAGGTGAGGACACTAAAGTTATATTCTATTATATTCCAATGACTTTGTGGTATTTGCTCATTCAAATTAGATAAGCCCCTATTTATTTGGGCTCAAGGCAATAGATGAAACACACACACACACACACAGATGACTTTAACGTCATAAGTCCTGTATGTTCCACTATTCGTCTCCAAAGAGAGCAATCCGCTATCAGCTAACTAACTCTGTTTTGACGTCTCAGAGGTGAGGCTAAAAGCAAATGTCAGGCCACGTCTGGACAATAAAGTCCTATTCTATTCTAATGACTTTGTTGTTGTTTGCTCATGAAAATAAGAAAAAAAACATTTATTTTGGGCTCAGACAAATAGATGGATCCCAATCACCAACCGATACACATACACATACTGTACACACACACTTACTGATGACTTTAACCTCATAAGTCCCGTATGGTCCACTATCCGTCTCCAGGGAGAACTGTCCGCTGTCAGCCAAGGTCAAACGATTGACGTCCAACTGCAGGGTTTGTGGATCCAACGTTGTGCGTCCTTCGAATGACGCATAGTATTTCAGGCTGTCCGGAGCCCAATCCACCACCAAGTTGGAGCCGTACTTCCACCTGATGCTGGCTGGTGGTGGAACAGCAGAAGGGTCTGGCTTCAAGGTGAGAGTCGTACCCGCTTCAAAATATTGAGTCGTTTCTTCTTGAGCTGCAACAAAAAACAAAAAGGATTGAAATGTTATGCAAATTTCCATTACAGTCTCTTTCACAGCTTTCCATATTTTGTATTTCTGATGAGATTAACAGCTTCAAAGACTTCTTGACAGAAACTCAAGACTTTTGTGAAACCATCCAGATACAAAGAGGACCAAGCTGTCCGTAGAGGGGCCACATTGGTGAGTTTTGCGCCATTCATTTCAAGCAGATAAGGCTTATATTTTCATAAATAGGGCCCTACATGGAGTGAAGTACAAGAGGTTGCAGTTATGCGAACCTCCTCCTGGTTGCATGTGGCTATAGAGCGCCACAGTGTCTGCCCGCTTTTTTAACAGTAGGTCAGTCAATTTCCCATTCATTTTGATTCTTTCATACTGGCCCTGACCTGACAGAACCCACAACCAGGTAGGTCTTCTCCTTCATAGTGACCCTGACAGAACCCACAGGCTGGCCTTCACAAACACTACGCTCCAGGGTATGGTCTGACTTGTAGTGATTTTAGGCCCTTTGGACACTCCTGTCATCAAGTCAGAAAGGGTGACTGCTGGTTTCTCTGTGGTAAACGATGGCAGTTCAGTGGCGGCGGGTCGCGCGGACTTGACTTTCGTCAGGGTGCCATAACGGTTTCCATGGTTAACAACGAGCTCCGCCAATCAGAGCCGTCGTGTTCAAGGATTGTGGGTAGTGTAGTGCTGTACATGTTTTTCTTAACTTTTCTTTTACTTGTGGCTTCTAAGCATGGCCGGAGTGGGATCCATTTTCAGCCCGGGAGTTTCAGGCCCATACTGGCCCATTTTTTTTCCAGTGATGGAAGAATTTGCATAAATTAACAGCACAAAACTCGTACTATCCCTTTTTATTATTGGATCAAAGTTTGCCAAATGAAAAATCCACCTCAAGGATGTTACTTTAACTATCAATTATATATAAAACATACAATGACCATGGGTAATGACCGAAAGGACGAGATCACGGATACAAGCGGCCGAGATGAGTTTTCTCAGGAGGGTGGCTGGCTTCTCCCTTAGGGACAGGGTGAGAAGTTCAGCCATCCGGGATGAACTCTGATTAGAGCCGCTGCCCCTCTGCTTAGAAAGGAGTCAGTTGAGGTGGTTCGGGCATCTGGTAAGGATGCCCACTGGACGCCTCCCTTGGGAGGTGTTCCAGGCATGACCAGTGGGGAGGAGACCCCGGGGAAGACCCAGGACTAGGTGGAGAGATTATATCTCAACACTGGCCTGGGAACGCCTCGGGATCCCCCCATCAGAGCTGGTCAATGTGGCCCGGGAAAGGGAAGTCTGGGGCCCCCTGCTTGAGCTGCTGTCCCCACGACCCGACCCCGGATAAACGGATGAGGATGAGGATGAAACATACAATGTTACCCCATTACATATTTGGGATCATTTCAATGCATCATGTCAGTTCCATGTGTGGGTTATCTTATATCAAATAATTTCAATATATTTTTTAAGGTCCTCTCTACCTGTCCCCTCAGTCCTGTCTTCTTCATGTATCAGGTTCACCAGCAGCATCAGACCGGCTGAACTGCTGCTCTGAGGCTACCAAATATTTGATATAATTGACTATCTATCACGTTTGTTCTGTCTTTTATATTTTACATCAAATATGTTGTCCAGTCTTGCCTCTTTAGCGTCTGACTGGCTTATCATTTCTAAAGCTACAAAAAGAGAAGGGGTGACTTTATTGCTTGGGCTAACTTACACAGATCATGTTGGAGTTTACATGTTAATTTTCACAAATTATATTTGTGATTCGTCATATGGCTTAACAACATGGCTTGTGAAACAGCATTTCACAATGGTATCGGGGTAAGTATACATTGGATGGGATGGTTCCAACATTATGGCTAATAATCAAAACCTCTATGCAGAATATGAATGGGTGTTCACTTCCGGACTTTACAGAGATGACGAGTAAGCAGGTTTAAACAATGGTGCTTTACAACACCACTCAACTCTACTGTCTATATCGTTACATTAACACTCAAACCTCGAACAATCTATACGATCACAGAGACACAGTGGCACAGAACAGATGTAAATTGGTAGCGTACATGTTTGAGTATGAAATCATATTCAGACGACATGTGACCGGAGAGAGGCGCGGTTCAGTGTGAAATAAAACAACTTCCTACCAGCCAGGACTCCCAGGACGGCCCACAGCCAGAAGAAGAGGGGACCGGAGAACCTCATGTTAACCAGGAGCAACATGTTAAAACTGTATAATACTAAACCATTATCAAGGTCAACCGATGGCATAAAGTTACCCCCGACTTTCGTGGCGTGTCATCCTCGATAGGAACAGGAAGTCATCTTCTTGATGACTGCGATCGGCAGATGGTTCGACCAATCACGAACACGGTAGCGAGACAGACTGTAAGACACTTTAATAATCAGCTGCTAAACGCATCCCCTCCCCAATATGCATATATTACAATTTAGAAAGATATACAAAAAAAATCACACACGCTGCACATCAGTAACAAACACATACTAAACGTTGGAGCACACACGCACGCGCGCGCACCCTTGATGATTTATGATATAGGCCTATACTTAGTTTGCTCTTTGACCAAGTCCATACTACCGTTCTTTGATTTTAACCAACCCCAATATTGCTCCTCCAACCTCTATCTTTATTCAGTTAAATTCAAGTAGCTTTATTGGCATGGCAACAATTTATTACTGATCTACTTTAGTTAAATCTACCAATCTTAGTTCGACTGCGCCAAAACTGGGACACACACAAACACATGGTTTTACTGAGATGAGCTCAAATACAGAATGGATAAATGGAGAAATACAAACATTTTGTTAAATATTAAGGTGCTATGGCTCTCTATAAATAGTTTTTGCAGTTAGTTACAATCTTCTAAGTTACTGTTAGGCCTAAAGGCTGCATGCATTTTAAAATCGACCTCTTTGTGGTGTTACAACTAGTCTATAACGAGTCTCTTTTAGCTGGAGGGAGGCAACTCTTAGATTATTGTCTGGACTTCAAGTTGTCATGACTGACAAATTTAAAATTCTGTCCCGTCTTCTCTGCGATTTGGTCCTTGATTTGTCACCGCGTCCCAACTGTCCTTCACAACGGCGTGGTAATTCAAATAAAACACTAGGCTTCACAGAGCAAGCAGTGGGGCCCTGCCGCACTGTTCATTGATTGATGAGATGAACTGGTGAATAAGGCTATACAGGCTGTAACAGTAGACAAAACAATATAAAAACAGCAAGCTATATAAATACATTTAAAAAATCGGAAGCATCGCAAATACTTTGTAACAAAGGCCAATTCACAGGAAATCATTGTCCACCTTCAGCTAGGACCACGCGTGTGTCGCAGCAGACATCCATGGGTCTGATCTTTGTTGGCTAGTTGACAGATGATTCCATGAGTACAACAACCTCATTGTTCTTGTTGAGAGAAACATGGAGTGGTCTGCAGTCCCGTCAACGTGTTCCACTTGTTGGACATTCAGAGGCGGCCTGATAGATGCGTAGACGGCAACAATGTAGAGGCCACTCTGGGTGACTACTTATTTGTCTTCATTTGAATCTGGATTATTTAATGTTTTCCCATCTCCAAATCCCCAGTGACTGTGAAAGAAACAAAAACACATGCAATTAACACTAAGCCATTGTACTTTTTTTAACGTTGTTAGTTTGATTCCACATTTGGATCTGTCGTGGAATATCCTTGTTGTAGTGTGTTGTATGAGTCTAATAGTAAAAGTATTTATTAAAGAAGGCATTCAAATCATGCAATCGCGAGTCGGTTCAAGAAGCAAGTTCAGGACAAAGAAAATGATAGTGAATATTGGTAAGGGTGGCCTGGTAAAGAAGTCACGCTGTAGGGTCTGTTTTATCTCAGACAGTTCAAAGGTGGTTTGTGGTTTAGATCACTCTATGTGTGAGCAGTGGTCAGAATTGGTGTTAGCTCTAATACTGTGTCAGGTCCAATGAGGTAATAATGTGAGCTTTAATATGGTGTAATTAGTTAATAGACTAATTGACATCAATGTGTAGGTTGCTTGTTCTTATTATTACGGAGGGGCTTTCTCGTGATTCTCATTTGAGTTTAGACAGCTATTTGGAACCTGCTTTACTCAGATTGGTCCCTGGGAATCTTACTTAGAAAAAAGCTAAGGTTTATATATTATATATATATATATATATATGACTCTCACTGACCATCCTATATATATATAATATAATATATATATATAATATATATATATATATATATAATATATAATATATATATATATATAATATATATATATATATATATATATATATATAGGACGGTCAGTGAGAGTCACCCTTTGACTTTTCCATCGCATACAGGCAAGATAATGATTATACTTTCTTGATATATGTAGTATATAATAATTATTTACTTTAAACATGCAGTACATTTCTCCCATAGCTCATTCAATAAATTGTATTCAAGTATTTATTTTATGTCCTTATTTGAATCAAGACTTTTTATTTACTACAGAAAATATTCAACTGAATCCCTGTCCTTCAGCCAGGTATTTTGACCAAAATATTTTATTTTTACATATGACCCTATTGAATTATTCTACTTTTATCTATTGTGTGCATCTCATTCATTCGTCTTAATGTGTTTTTTTCTTTGGTTGATCTGTCCATCATACATCTGAGTTGGACACCCTCACTTGTGATGTCAGTAAAGGCTTGTTTTGAAACGTGGCCTAGTTAGGGGGCCTGTGTCCACATAGTGCTGGCATGGTGCTGGTAAACACTGGCATGAAGCGTTGACCTGAAAAACACCTTCACCAGATGGATTGAACAAACATTATCAAGGAATTCTCAGTGGATTGCGAGGAGGAAAGGACGTTTTGGACATTTTTAAAAGTAAGAAAGAGATTCTATTATGGATATTTATCAATCATGGAATCAGATAACTCAGGCTAAGCTGTTGGCCTAGCCCCTATTAGTATGTATTGTTTAATGATCTTATTTATGTATGGACAGTCCATTTGAATCGTGTGTGGCCATTACAGCGCAGTATGTGAGCATAGCGCTACATGGTTTGTGTAATGAGCTAGATAAATTATCTGTATTACGCAGAAAATAAATCAGTTCAATTGCTTGCTTTACTGTTCTTCATTGGTTCTAATGTCACGAAGATCCCCGAGACTCACCAGGTTGTTCAGGCAGGAGACTCTCGAGTTCTGGAAACAATTAGAAATAACATCTTTAGTGGATTACTGTTGCTATGGCAAAGGCTTAGGGTATGCTTGTAGAGCTGCACTTTACACTTTCCTGAGCGGGCTAGTGAAGCTGGTTTCGTATTGGGAATACACATCACACAATAATCGTTAATCCCTACCATATCGTCAATTGAATGTTTAATATTAAGCTAACTTTGGCCTGGTCACCTCCGCTATGCTATACGCTATGTAATGAAAGAATACATCAAAGTGAAAATATTATATTTTGGAAACAGCAGAATAATATTATAACAATATGTACCTTTTGGCTACAGTTTATAATCATCTTTCAAGCATTTAGTTTTTTCTTGGTAACTACGGTGACTGACCTGTGACTCCATTGGCTGGTTGGACTGGAACAGCTGGTTGGACTAGATTGACAAGGACTGGATCGGCAGGCTGGACTGGTTTCTTGTAAAAAGCTGAGGAGAAACCAAAGAACAAGTTTACGTCATTATTTTACCGTGACGGTGGTAAGAATGACCATCCTCTCACAGGCATCAACTTGAGCCGGACGGTGGTCTGGAAAGTTTGCCTTTTGTCCAGGACTGGATGTTGTGGAGTCCATTTTGTTTTCATTACAAATATACGTTGGAAAATAACATTTCATGGACATGCTCTTATACACATACAGCTGTCATAGAAAGCCCGGTGCTTCCATGAAGGAATAGTCCAAATCAGGAACCCAAAAGCCGTTTCTCAATACCAAGTACGCGGACTACGTTCTTGCGTACTTGGAATTGGAACAGTGCTTGGGCTACCACTGATGACGTTTATCGAGAACGCAAGTACACGAGAACACACGAGAACGTGAATTGAGAAATGGCTAAAGTGAAACACTACAGAACTAAAGGGTTGAACAGAGGCCCTGGGATGACCTGAACATTGCCAACAGGCACTAATTAATCGAATGGGATTGGGGGTTCTCTAGATCATATACATAGGGTGTAGATATACATTTGACCAAAAAACACTCACGTATCCACTTCTTTAGACGTATGGAAAATGGATGCTCTGGACCTGGGTCAGGAAGAAAACTTAGGTCAATATTGCGGACACTTAACACAAAACATGGAGTGTTGTAATTCGTGAAACGCATCGTGTTCAAGCATTCTAAGCCTATCCATTTGACAGATATTTGGCCCTCCATGTAGTTATTTTATTTTGCTATGTTCGAATCAATATATATATGTAACTCTATAAATAGATGTATGTATATATTTTTCTATATATATATATATATATATATATATATATATAAAGCTATCGATAGATAAATCTCAAGACTATATATCTTTCTTGCGAGAGACCTTGAAAAAGTTGATTGAAAGGATACTTACAGAACTTCACCAGAGCAATTACGGCAATTAGAGCAACAATGGCAAATATGGCAAGAATTATTCCGAAAATCTCCCCACCATTTAAACCTGCAAAGGTGAAAATTAAAATAAACATTAAAGGTACCATCACAGCATCAACATGCTCACACACACAACGTTAATCCTTTGTCTCAACCTGCAACCTTTGCAATAACACACACTTTGATCCGTGACCCAGCAGCATGTAAGTCAGGCTTCTTTGTGTTTCTTTACATGTGATTAGCACAATCTAAATCAAGGTAACAGACCTTATCCATCTAGCGGCCAGATACGAAGAGGACAGCTGGAAACATGCTAGGCGGTCCCTTAACATATTGACCGGCCTAGCAACCGTAACGCATTTAGAAGGCAACGGGACTAGAGGTGATCAATGAACGAGCAGCTAACGTGATCCTCTCTGTTCAAAGCAGTTAGCTGACCACTGCAGCCTTATGAAGAGTCAAAAGTGCCCAATAGCCCATTGGCACACTCATATGTCTTTGGCCATGAAGTAAGACAAGCTAAATGGAAATAAGCTGTTGTGCATTTCATTTAGTGGAAAAAACGTATATAAATAGATCTTGGCTCGGCATCAATCAGAGTTTACATGACACTCAAGAAAGTTGACTTATTGGCTTAGTCCAACTATGATTGGATTACTAAGATGCATGTATACACCTTAGTCGAGCTATACTCGAATCAAATTGGGTTACTCATAGTCGAATTAAGACCCCTAGATAATGCGATTCATAGTCGAGCTAAGCATGCATGTATGAACGGAGTCGAATTGGATTATGCGTTGAATTGCGTTCTGCGCATGCTCAAGATCTTTTCCCGGGGCCATGAGCCGGAAGTAGAAGGAGACGATAGTCGTGTTGTTGTTGTCGCCGTCGGAAAACGAGAAACTGTGATTTATTTGGTAATAAAAAAAAAGGTGGCGCAGAAGATGGAGGAAGCCGGTGAATGTAGTTACCCCCTATAAGAATTGTGTCCCGGCCGAACAAAGTTCAGTCACCCAAAATGTTTAAATTACTTTACACCCTTCAGTGGCGACATACCTGGTACTGGTTTATTTTTTTTTATGAGTGGATTGTCCATGGGCATGCTGGTGATGCTGGGCCTCACACGGGTGATCAGCCTGCAGAAGAACTTCTCAGTGGTCAGATCAGAACTGTTGATATTCTTCAGCTCGTCACCCACGGTCCACTCTCCTTCGTCTTTCTTCCATTCGTAGGCGACCGGTCCCAGATCCTGGGTGTCCGCGGTACACTTCAGAGCACAACTGACGTCACACACCAGCGGCTGGGTCGTTATACTGGGCGTCGGAGGGGGCTCTGGTCAGGTGAAAAGAACACAAGAACAGAGATAAGGTCTTCTGATCGTTGTGTATCTGAACCCAACCCAACACCTGAAGTACAATGTCTATGGATATTTGGATATTACTTTGTAAGGTAGGTATTTAGATCTGATTTGTATTTACAGGCTCTTATCTTGTGAAGATGAAAAAGATGAATTTACCGTTAAAATATTCACATAAAATAGCATTAATAAAAGCATTAATATCCGATAAATGTCTCATACGTGTCTTACTGTCCAGTGTATGGATAATATGTGTTATTGATTAGGAATCAACATTACATGGGAGCGCTTGAAAAAAATCGGCAATACTTTCTATTAAAATATTCACGTAAAATGAATTCTACACATTACACATTCAAAATAGGCGAGCTACATGATGTAATGTTGATAACAATGGGTTTGTGTCATTCAAACAGTAACTAATGGATGGTCCCTAAGTGAGACCCCCTGTGGTTAAGAGAGAGCGCTTGGAGGTGAGCTAACCGCCAACACAGCGTTGAAACTGACAGAGAGGAAGCCACTGGATCTGGTGCGGATGTCGGTCGAATTTCCATAGAATATCCAACTACCGATGGCTGGGCCATATATCTATCTATCTATATATATATATATATATATATATACATACATACATACATACATACATACATACATATAAACACAAGGTAGCATACACGTATACTTACGGATGACTTTAACCTTATGAGACCTGTATGTTCCACTATTCGTCTCCAAGGAGAACTGTCCGCTGTCAGCCAAGGTCAAACGCTTGATGTCCAACTGCAGGGTTTGTGGATCCAACGTTGTGCGTCCTTTGAATGACCCATAGTATACCAGGCTGCCCGGAGACCAATCCAGCACCAAGTTGGAGCCGTGTTTCCACCTGATGCTGCTGACTGGTTTTGGTACAGTGGAAGTGTCTGTCTTCAAGGTGAGCGTTGTACCCACTTCAAAATAACGAGTTTCTTCTTGAGCTACAACAAAAAACCAAAACGTTAGTCACGGAAAATTTGCAAAAACATGTCAGTATTTCTTTCACAGATTTCCATTTTTTTCAGTGTTTCTGAATAGATTAAACGCAATATTGGTGCGTTTGTGACCATTCATTTAAGCAGACAAGTCTTATATTTCCATGAATAGGTCATGGACCGTGGGAGAGATAGCATGCGGTTTATTCGAAATTCACTCTAATATAATGTTCCGCTGTAATAAGTTATGGAAGAAAACATGAATGGACATTTTTATTCTTGATTTTTGTAAGAGGTCACCCACTGTTGTCACACCAATTTTGAACAAATCAAATTTTTTGAGATGATTTGTGAATTTCAACAATTCAAAAATGATGCATAGGCCTACTGTTAGACCACAGAGGAATATATCAAAATCGAATTGAAATTAAAAATTGAAATTAAAAAAAAGTTCCACAAATGAGGGAATTGTTTGAAATTGTCCCTGTGGGCTAGCCTTCAGTGGTTTAGATGTCCCAAACCAAGTGGTTTGGGAGATAGCGCTTAACGTCACTACCCGAATACATAGAATATAATATTTTTTTCGCTGACTTAAAAGATCACTGAGAGACAAAACCAAGGTTGTGAAAAAAATCCCAAATCATCTAAAGTCATTGTAAATTGGTTTGACTGTGAACTGTGGGTGATCTATTGTGGTGAGCAGCACGGGAAGGACGAGATGGGGGGCCCAGGTTAAGCCGTTTATCCAACTCTTGCGCCACATTCACAGCTCGACTGCGAGTGGCTTTTATTGAACACACACACACACACACACACACACACACACACACCTGATACACGAAAACACGCTCACCATCAAATATTTGATTGTCCACTATATAGTGAATGAAATTAACCACTGAGAATTCGAACACCACTACAAAATGGCGAGCACCCTATACAGTGCACTTTATCCGTGATAGGGAACGATTTCGAACAAAGCTTTTCGCCACAAAGGACCTAGGAGAGCGCCTAAGGTCCAACTTGCGCGATTGTCCAAACCCCCCAGGGTCCCTTGCGGCACCCTGACGTGTTTACAATCTTTATTCATTCCTTGCGATGCGGCGGGGAGTGCCGTATACAGACGGGCGGTGGAGGGGCTGCTCCGGTGGGAGAAATATGTTTTCAGTAGACAGCTGTCAACTCACTTCGGATAGGCGATTTATTTAAAAAGCTGGCGCAGAAGGTGGAGGAAGCCGGTGTCGTGCCAATGTAGTTACCCCCTATAAGGAGTGTATCATCATCAACATGCATTCAGTACACACTACGCTTTGATTTCACCCAAGGCTGAATTAAAAGTAGGCCTACATGTTTTTCTAAATGTTTCTCATCAACGAGGTTGTAAAATAACTACGATCTTTATTCATTCATTACGCCGCGAACGAACTGACGGGGGTATTCTCTGATATTATGAATCTTACAGACTGCGTCGGGTTCTCCGACTCTCTGGTACTTCCACAACAAGTAAAGACTCCTAATGGGGTTTATCTCGACCATGGGGGAAAAAGGAATTGGGGGAAATTAACTTTGGCTTTGACTCTCTGAAGTCCAGACTGACGAACATGGAGGAGAAAGCAATGTTTCAGCAGACAGCTGTCAGTTCACTTCGGGTCCATATAATTTCTCCGACGCTCCATTGTTTCAACCTCTCGGTCATATGCGGACTCCTCCGCCTGCAGAGCAGCCAGAGGAGTGACAGCTGTCTACTGAAAACATCTTTCTCGAATGCCGCCTGAGTTTGTTGTTGCTGGTGACGTAAAGAGGTCAACCGGTGGCTCTATCACCACTAGTTGAAAATCAAAGCTGTGCATGTAAACGTACTGAATGTTTACAGCAAAATAGGAGAGTGTCAGGTATCTGTGGGTCCCTCCAAATCAGGAATGTAGCACAAAAGACCAAGAATCTCATGCATCTCAAAAACCTCACCCCCATTGGCTGACTTGACATACTAAAGATAATTTGGGAATGGTTTTCCTTCCATATCTTTGGGTGCCATTTTGGTTGGGTCGGTTTTTGCTGCACCTCCACTAGCCCGTCTGCAAACAACCGTGTCTCTCTGATGATCAGTAAGCCTCTCTGGCAGTGGTCCTGTGTCCTCAAATGCTGGTCTGCAGTGCTTTCACTTTTTCCACCTTCCTCTTCTGTCCTCTTCTTCTCTCCTCATCCCTCTTCTCACTCTCCCTCACTCTCTTCACCTCAATCCTCCTCCATCACATCTTCTTGCTCACTATCTTCTGAAGGACAGACCCCTCTACAAGCATGCAGGATGATGTTAGCCTCTTAACCTGCTTAAAGCTTTAAAGGTCCCATGACATGCCACCAGGTGTGAGTGTGATTAGCCGCTACAAGCCGTTTTTGGAGATCTGGCTCTTCTGACATCACAAGTGGGTGTGTCCACAAAGATGTACGCTGGATAGAACAGTCTACCAGCCTACCCAGTGGACTGTAGCAAACAATGCTCATCTATCCATCACACATCTAGGTGGGCACGCCCACCTGTGATGTCAGAAGAGCCAGAGTTTCAAAACGGCTTGTAACGGCTAATCACACTCACAGCTGGTGGCATGTCATGGGACGTTTCAATACAATGAAACTTGATGTTAGTGTTGTTAATCTCCCTTCAGTTTGAAGTGCTGCAAATGATTGTTTGGAATAACTTTTATCTGCCACTATATGAGCTCACCTTGTTTCACATCCACAGACATCCTACTATCAGGAGATGAAGGGGGACCTGCCACTGCTCCATTCTCTGTGGCTGTTTCTGAAAATAAGGGTCATATTCACTATTTATTTAATATATACTTCATATGACATTGTAGGTTGAATGCTGATTCATTTATGCTATTGGTTAATTCATGTATTGTATATACAGTGCAATTTTGCTCCAAGCAAGTTTCCTCGCTGACAGCCATCAATATAAACAACAGGAATCCTCGTTCAGTTGTAGAATAAGCCGTTTTTTGTCTTATCTTCCAGTATTATTATTTTTTATAAACAAAGTTCAGTCACTCAAAATGTTTAAATTACTTTACACCCTTCAGTGGTGACATACCTGGTACTGGTTGGAGTGGATTGTCCATGGGCATGCTGGTGTTGCTGGTCCTCACACGGGTGATCAGCCTGCAGGAGAACTTCTCAGTGGTCAGATCAGAACTGTTGATATTCTTCAGCTCGTCACCCACGGTCCACTCTCCTTCGTCTTTCTTCCATTCGTAGGTGACCGGTCCCAGATCCTTGGTGTCAGCGGTACACTTCAGAGCACAACTGACGTTACACAACGGCGGCTGGGTCGTTATACTGGGCGTCGGAGGGGGCCCTGGTCAGGTGAAAAGAACACAAGAACAGAGATGAGGTCTTCTGATCGTTGTGTATCTGAACCCAACCCAACACCTGAAGTACAATGTCTATGGATATTTGGATATTAGTTTGTAAGGTAGGTATTTAGATCTGATTTGTATTTACAGGCTCTTATCTTGTGAAGATGAAAAAGATTAATTTACCGTTAAAATATTCACATAAAATAGGAGAAGCATTAATATCCGATAAATGTCTCATAAGTGTCTTACTGTCCAGTGTATGGATAATATGTGTTATTGATTAGGAATCACTGGGTCACATTACATGGGAGCGCTTGAAAAAAATCGGCAATACTTTCTATTAAAATATTCACGTAAAATGAATTCTACACATTACACATTCAAAATAGGCAAGCTACATGATGTAATGTTGATAACAATGGGTTTGTGTCATTCAAATAGTAACTAATGGATGGTCCCTAAGTGAGACCCCCTGTGGTTAAGAGAGAGCGCTTGGAGGTGAGCTAACCGCCAACACAGCGTCGAAACTGACAGAGAGGAAGCCACTGGATCCGGTGCGGATGTCGGTCGAATTTCCATAGAATATCCAACTACCGATGGCTGGGCCATATATCTATCTATCTATATCTATATATCTATATATATATATATATATATATATATATATATATATATATATACATACATACATACATACATACATACATACATACATACATACATACATATAAACACAAGGTAGCATACACGTATACTTACGGATGACTTTAACCTTATGAGACCCGTATGTTCCACTATTCGTCTCCAAGGAGAACTGTCCGCTGTCAGCCAAGGTCAAACGCTTGATGTCCAACTGCAGGGTTTGTGGATTCAACGTTGTGCGTCCTTTGAATGACCCATAGTGTACCAGGCTGCCCAGAGACCAATCCAGCAACAAGCTGGAGCCGTGTTTCCACCTGATGCTGCTGACTGGTTTTGGTACAGTGGAAATGTCTGTCTTCAAGGTGAGTGTTGTACCCACTTCAAAATAGCGAGTTTCTTCTTGAGCTACAACAAAAAACCAAAACGTTTGTCACGGAAAATTTGCAAAAACATGTCAGTATTTCTTTCACAGATTTCCATTTTTTTCAGTGTTTCTGAATAGATTAAACGCAATATTGGTGCGTTTGTCACCATTCATTTAAGCAGACAAGTCTTATATTTCCATGAATAGGTCATGGACCGTGGGAGAGATAGCATGCGGTTTATTCGAAATTCACTCTAATATAATGTTCCGCTGTAATAAGTTATGGAAGAAAACATGAATGGACATTTTTATTCTTGATTTTTGTAAGAGGTCACCCACTGTTGTCACACCAATTTTGAACAAATCAAATTTTTTGAGATGATTTGTGAATTTCAACAATTCAAAAATGATGCATAGGCCTACTGTTAGACCACAGAGGAATATATCAAAATCGAATTGAAATTAAAAAAAAGTTCCACAAATGAGGGAATTGTTTGAAATTGTCCCTGTGGGCTAGCCTTCAGTGGTTTAGATGTCCCAAACCAAGTGGTTTGGGAGATAGCGCTTAACGTCACTACCCGAATACATAGAATATAATATTTTTTTCGCTGACTTAAAAGATCACTGAGAGACAAAACCAAGGTTGTGAAAAAAATCCCAAATCATCTAAAGTCATTGTAAATTGGTTTGACTGTGAACTGTGGGTGATCTATTGTGGTGAACAGCACGGGAAGGACGAGATGGGGGGCCCAGGTTAAGCCGTTTATCCAACTCTTGCGCCACATTCACAGCTCGACTGCGAGTGGCTTTTATTGAACACACACACACACACACACACACACACGCACACCTGATACACGAAAACACGCTCACCATCAAATATTTGATTGTCCACTATATAGTGAATGAAATTAACCACTGAGAATTCGAACACCACTACAAAATGGCGAGCACCCTATACAGTGCACTTTATCCGTGATAGGGAACGATTTCGAACAAAGCTTTTCGCCACAAAGGAACTAGGAGAGCGCCTAAGGTCCAACTTGTGCGATTGTCCAAACCCCCCAGGGTCCCTTGCGGCACCCTGACGTGTTTACAATCTTTATTCATTCCTTGCGATGCGGCGGGGAGTGCCGTATACAGACGGGCGGTGGAGGGGCTGCTCCGGTGGGAGAAATATGTTTTCAGTAGACAGCTGTCAACTCACTTCGGATAGGCGATTTATTTAAAAAGCTGGCGCAGAAGGTGGAGGAAGCCGGTGTCGTGCCAATGTAGTTACTATAAGGAGTGTATCATCATCAACATGCATTCAGTACACACTACGCTTTGATTTCACCCAAGGCTGAATTAAAAGTAGGCCTACATGTTTTTCAAAATGTTTCTCATCAACGAGGTTGTAAAATAACTACGATCTTTATTCATTCATTACGCCGCGGCCGAACTGACGGGGGTATTCTCTGATATTATGAATCTTACAGACTGCGTCGGGTTCTCCGACTCTCTGGTACTTCCACAACAAGTAAAGACTCCTAATGGGGTTTATCTCGACCATGGGGAAAAAGGAATTGGGGGAAATTAACTTTGGCTTTGACTCTCTGAAGTCCAGATTGACGAACATGGAGGAGAAAGCAATGTTTCAGCAGACAGCTGTCAGTTCACTTTGGGTCCATATAATTTCTCAGACGCTCCATTGTTTCAACCTCTCGGTCATATGCGGACTCCTCCGCCTGCAGAGCAGCCAGAGGAGTGACAGCTGTCTACTGAAAACATCTTTCTCGAATGCCGCCTGAGTTTGTTGTTGCTGGTGACGTAAAGAGGTCAACCGGTGGCTCTATCACCACTAGTTGAAAATCAAAGCTGTGCATGTAAACGTACTGAATGTTTGCAGCAAAATAGGAGAGTGTCAGGTATCTGTGTGTCCCTCCAAATCAGGAATGTAGCACAAAAGACCAAGAATCTCATGCATCTCAAAAACCTCACCCCCATTGGCTGACTTGACATACTAAAGATAATTTGGGAATGGTTTTCCTTCCATATCTTTGGGTGCCATTTTGGTTGGGTCGGTTTTTGCTGCACCTCCACTAGCCCGTCTGCAAACAACCGTGTCTCTCTGATGATCAGTAAGCCTCTCTGGCAGTGGTCCGGTGTCCTCTGGCAAATGCTGGTCTGCAGTGCTTTCACTTTTTCCACCTTCCTCTTCTGTCCTCTTCTTCTCTGCTCATCCCTCTCCTCACTCTCCCTCACTCTCTTCACCTCAATCCTCCTCCATCACATCTTCTTGCTCACTATCTTCTGAAGGACAGACCCCTCTACAAGCATGCAGGATGATGTTAGCCTCTTAACCTGCTTAAAGCCTTAAAGGTCCCATGACATGCCACCAGGTGTGAGTGTGATTAGCCGCTACAAGCCGTTTTGGAGATCTGGCTCTTCTGACATCACAAGTGGGTGTGTCCACAAAGATGTACGCTGGATAGAACAGTCTACCAGCCTACCCAGTGGACTGTAGCAAACGATGCTCATCTATCCATCACACATCTAGGTGGGCACGCCCACCTGTGATGTCAGAAGAGCCAGAGTTTCAAAACGGCTTGTAACGGCTAATCACACTCACAGCTGGTGGCATGTCATGGGACGTTTCAATACAATGAAACTTGATGTTAGTGTTGTTAATCTCCCTTCAGTTTGAAATGCTGCAAATGATTGTTTGGAATAACTTTTATCTGCCACTATATGAGCTCACCTTGTTTCACATCCACAGACATCCTACTATCAGGAGATGAAGGGGGACCTGCCACTGCTCCATTCTCTGTGGCTGTTTCTGAAAATAAGGGTCATATTCACTATTTATTTAATATATACTTCATATGACATTGTAGGTTGAATGCTGATTCATTTATGCTATTGGTTAATTCATGTACTGTATATACAGTGCAATTTTGCTCCAAGCAAGTTTCCTCGCTGACAGCCATCAATATAAACAACAGGAATCCTCGTTCAGTTGTAGAATAAGCCGTTTTTTGTCTTATCTTCCAGTATTATTATTTTTTATAAACAAAGTTCAGTCACTCAAAATGTTTAAATTACTTTACACCCTTCAGTGGCGACATACCTGGTACTGGTTTATTTTTTTTTATGAGTGGATTGTCCATGGGCATGCTGGTGATGCTGGTCCTCACACGGGTGATCAGCCTGCAGGAGAACTTCTCAGTGGTCAGATCAGAACTGTTGATATTCTTCAGCTCGTCACCCACGGTCCACTCTCCTCCGTCTTTCTTCCATTCGTAGGAGACCGGTCCCAGATCCTGGGTGTCCGCGGTACACTTCAGAGCACAACTGACGTCACACAGCGGCGACTGGGTCGTTATACTGGGCGTCGGAGGGGGCTCTGGTCAGGTGAAAAGAACACAAGAACAGAGATAAGGTCTTCTGATCGTTGTGTATCTGAACCCAACCCAACACCTGAAGTACAATGTCTATGGATATTTGGATATTAGTTTGTAAGGTAGGTATTTAGATCTGATTTGTATTTACAGGCTCTTATCTTGTGAAGATGAAAAAGATGAATTTACCGTTAAAATATTCACATAAAATAGGAGAAGCATTAATATCCGATAAATGTCTCATAAGTGTCTTACTGTCCAGTGTATGGATAATATGTGTTATTGATTAGGAATCACTGGGTCACATTACATGGGAGCACTTGAAAAAAATCTGTAATACTTTCTATTAAAATATTCACGTAAAATGAATTCTACACATTACACATTCAAAATAGGCGAGCTACATGATGTAATGTTGATAACAATGGGTTTGTGTCATTCAAACAGTAACTAATGGATGGTCCCTAAGTGAGACCCCCTGTGGTTAAGAGAGAGCGCTTGGAGGTGAGATGTCGGTCGAATTTCCATAGAATATCCAACTACCGATGGCTGGGCCATATATCTATCTATCTATATATATATATATATATATATATATATATATACATACATACATACATACATACATACATACATACATACATACATACATATAAACACAAGGTAGCATACACGTATACTTACTGATGACTTTAACCTCATGAGACCTGTATGTTCCACTATTCGTCTCCAAGGAGAACTGTCCGCTGTCAGCCAAGGTCAAACGATTGACGTCCAACTGCAGGGTTTGTGGATCCAACGTTGTGCGTCCTTTGAATGACCCATAGTATACCAGGCTGACCGGAGACCAATCCAGCAACAAGCTGGAGCCGTGTTTCCACCTGATGCTGCTGACTGGTTTTGGTACAGTGGAAATGTCTATCTTCAAGGTGAGTGTTGTACCCACTTCAAAATAGCGAGTTTCTTCTTGAGCTACAACAAAAAAACAAAACGTTTGTCACGGAAAATTTGCAAAAACATGTCAGTATTTCTTTCACAGATTTCCATTTTTTTCAGTGTTTCTGAATAGATTAAACGCAATATTGGTGCGTTTGTCACCATTCATTTAAGCAGACAAGTCTTATATTTCCATGAATAGGTCATGGACCGTGGGAGAGATAGCATGCGGTTGTTTCGAAATTCACTCTAATATAATGTTCCGCTGTAATAAGTTATGGAAGAAAACATGAATGGACATTTTTATTCTTGATTTTTGTAAGAGGTCACCCACTGTTGTCACACCAATTTTGAACAAATCATTTTTTGAGATGATTTGTGAATTTCAACAATTCAAAAATGATGCATAGGCCTACTGTTAGACCACAGAGGAATATATCAAAATCGAATTGAAATTAAAAAAAAGTTCCACAAATGAGGGAATTGTTTGAAATTGTCCCTGTGGGCTAGCCTTCAGTGGTTTAGATGTCCCAAACCAAGTGGTTTGGGAGATAGCGCTTAACGTCACTACCCGAATACATAGAATATAATATTTTTTTCGCTGACTTAAAAGATCACTGAGAGACAAAACCAAGGTTGTGAAAAAAATCCCAAATCATCTAAAGTCATTGTAAATTGGTTTGACTGTGAACTGTGGGTGATCTATTGTGGTGAGCAGCACGGGAAGGACGAGATGGGGGGCCCAGGTTAAGCCGTTTATCCAACTCTTGCGCCACATTCACAGCTCGACTGCGAGTGGCTTTTATTGAACACACACACACACACACACACACACACACACACACACACACACACACACACAAACACACACACCTGATACACGAAAACACGCTCACCATCAAATATTTGATTGTCCACTATATAGTGAATGAAATTAACCACTGAGAATTCGAACACCACTACAAAATGGCGAGCACCCTATACAGTGCACTTTATCCATGATAGGGAACGATTTCGAACAAAGCTAGTGTCTTCACCGCAAAGGACCTAGGAGAGTGCCTAAGGTCCAACTTGTGCGATTGTCCAAACCCCCCAGGGTCCCTTGCGGCACCCTGACGTGTTTACAATCTTTATTCATTCCTTGCGATGCGGCGGGGAATGCCGTATACAGACGGGCGGTGGAGGGGCTGCTCCGGTGGGAGAAATATGTTTTCAGTAGACAGCTGTCAACTCACTTCGGATAGGCGATTTATTTAAAAAGCTGGCGCAGAAGGTGGAGGAAGCCGGTGTCGTGCCAATGTAGTTACCCCCTATAAGGAGTGTATCATCATCAACATGCATTCAGTACACACTACGCTTTGATTTCACCCAAGGCTGAATTAAAAGTAGGCCTACATGTTTTTCAAAATGTTTCTCATCAACGAGGTTGTAAAATAACTACGATCTTTATTCATTCATTACGCCGCGGCCGAACTGACGGGGGTATTCTCTGATATTATGAATCTTACAGACTGCGTCGGGTTCTCCGACTCTCTGGTACTTCCACAACAAGTAAAGACTCCTAATGGGGTTTATCTCGACCATGGGGGAAAAAGGAATTGGGGGAAATTAACTTTGGCTTTGACTCTCTGAAGTTCAGATTGACGAACATGGAGGAGAAAGCAATGTTTCAGCAGACAGCTGTCAGTTCACTTTGGGTCCATATAATTTCTCCGACGCTCCATTGTTTCAACCTCTCGGTCATATGCGGACTCCTCCGCCTGCAGAGCAGCCAGAGGAGTGACAGCTGTCTACTGAAAACATCTTTCTCGAATGCCGCCTGAGTTTGTTGTTGCTGGTGACGTAAAGAGGTCAACCGGTGGCTCTATCACCACTAGTTGAAAATCAAAGCTGTGCATGTAAACGTACTGAATGTTTGCAGCAAAATAGGAGTGTCAGGTATCTGTGTGTCCCTCCAAATCAGGAATGTAGCACAAAAGACCAAGAATCTCATGCATCTCAAAAACCTCACCCCCATTGGCTGACTTGACATACTAAAGATAATTTGGGAATGGTTTTCCTTCCATATCTTTGGGTGCCATTTTGGTTGGGTCGGTTTTTGCTGCACCTCCACTAGCCCGTCTGCAAACAACCGTGTCTCTCTGATGATCAGTAAGCCTCTCTGGCAGTGGTCCTGTGTCCTCTGGCAAATGCTGGTCTGCAGTGCTTTCACTTTTTCCACCTTCCTCTTCTGTCCTCTTCTTCTCTGCTCATCCCTCTCCTCACTCTCCCTCACTCTCTTCACCTCAATCCTCCTCCATCACATCTTCTTGCTCACTATCTTCTGAAGGACAGACCCCTCTACAAGCATGCAGGATGATGTTAGCCTCTTAACCTGCTTAAAGCCTTAAAGGTCCCATGACATGCCACCAGGTGTGAGTGTGATTAGCCGCTACAAGCCGTTTTTGGAGATCTGGCTCTTCTGACATCACAAGTGGGTGTGTCCACAAAGATGTACGCTGGATAGAACAGTCTACCAGCCTACCCAGTGGACTGTAGCAAACGATGCTCATCTATCCATCACACATCTAGGTGGGCACGCCCACCTGTGATGTCAGAAGAGCCAGAGTTTCAAAACGGCTTGTAACGGCTAATCACACTCACAGCTGGTGGCATGTCATGGGACGTTTCAATACAATGAAACTTGATGTTAGTGTTGTTAATCTCCCTTCAGTTTGAAGTGCTGCAAATGATTGTTTGGAATAACTTTTATCTGCCACTATATGAGCTCACCTTGTTTCACATCCACAGACATCCTACTATCAGTAGATGAAGGGGGACCTGCCACTGCTCCATTCTCTGTGGCTGTTTCTGAAAATAAGGGTCATATTCACTATTTATTTAATATATACTTCATATGACATTGTAGGTTGAATGCTGATTCATTTATGCTATTGGTTAATTCATGTACTGTATATACAGTGCAATTTTGCTCCAAGCAAGTTTCCTCGCTGACAGCCATCAATATAAACAACAGGAATCCTCGTTCAGTGGTAGAATAAGCCGTTTTTTGTCTTATCTTCCAGTATTATTATTTTTTATAAACAAAGTTCAGTCACTCAAAATGTTTAAATTACTTTACACCCTTCAGTGGTGACATACCTGGTACTGGTTTATAGAGTGGATTGTCCATGGGCATGCTGGTGTTGCTGGTCCTCACACGGGTGATCAGCCTGCAGGAGAACTTCTCAGTGGTCAGATCAGAACTGTTGATATTCTTCAGCTCGTCACCCACGGTCCACTCTCCTCCGTCTTTCTTCCATTCGTAGGAGACCGGTCCCAGATCCTGGGTGTCCGCGGTACACTTCAGAGCACAACTGACGTCACACAGCGGCGGCTGGGTCGTTATACTGGGCGTCGGAGGGGGCTCTGGTCAGGTGAAAAGAACACAAGAACAGAGATAAGGTCTTCTGATCGTCTGATCGTTGTGTATCTGAACCCAACCCAACACCTGAAGTACAATGTCTATGGATATTTGGATATTACTTTGTAAGGTAGGTATTTAGATCTGATTTGTATTTACAGGCTCTTATCTTGTGAAGATGAAAAAGATGAATTTACCGTTAAAATATTCACATAAAATAGGAGAAGCATTAATATCCGATAAATGTCTCATAAGTGTCTTACTGTCCAGTGTATGGATAATATGTGTTATTGATTAGGAATCACTGGGTCACATTACATGGGAGCGCTTGAAAAAAATCTGTAATACTTTCTATTAAAATATTCACGTAGAATGAATTCTACACATTACACATTCAAAATAGGCGAGCTACATGATGTAATGTTGATGACAATGTGTTTGTGTCATTCAAACAGTAACTAATGGATGGTCCTTAAGTGAGACCCCCTGTGGTTAAGAGAGAGCGCTTGGAGGTGAGCTAACCACCAACACAGCGTCGAAACTGAGAGAGAGGAAGCCACTGGATCTGGTGCGGATGTCGGTCGAACTTCCGTCGAATATCCAACTACCGATGGCTGGGCCATATATCTATCTATCTATATATATATATATATATATATATATATATATATACATACATACATACATACATACATACATACATACATACATACATATAAACACAAGGTAGCATACACGTATACTTACGGATGACTTTAACCTTATGAGACCCGTATGTTCCACTATTTGTCTCCAAGGAGAACTGTCCGCTGTCAGCCAAGGTCAAACGCTTGATGTCCAACAGCAGGGTTTGTGGATCCAACGTTGTGCGTCCTTTGAATGACCCATAGTGTACCAGGCTGACCGGAGACCAATCCAGCAACAAGCTGGAGCCGTGTTTCCACCTGATGCTGCTGACTGGTTTTGGTACAGTGGAAATGTCTGTCTTCAAGGTGAGCGTTGTACCCACTTCAAAATAGCGAGTTTCTTCTTGAGCTACAACAAAAAACCAAAACTTGATTTTTGTAAGAGGTCACCCACTGTTGTCACACCAATTTTGAACAAATCATTTTTTGAGATGATTTGTGAATTTCAACAATTCAAAAATGATGCATACTGTTAGACCACAGAGGAATATATCAAAATGGATTTGAAATTTAAAAAAAGTTCCACAAATGAGGGAATTGTTTGAAATTGTCCCTGTGGGCTAGCCTTCAGTGGTTTAGATGTCCCAAACCAAGTGGTTTGGGAGATAGCGATAGCGATATCGCTGACTTAAAAGATCACTGAGAGACAAAACCAAGGTTGTGAAAAAATCCCAAATCATCTAAAGTCATTGTAACTTGGTTTGACTGTGAACTGTGGGTGATCTATTGTGGTGAGCAGCACGGGAAGGACGAGATGGGGGGCCCAGGTTAAGCCGTTTATCCAACTCTTGCGCCACATTCACAGCTCGACTGCGAGTGGCTTTTATTGAACACACACACACACACACACACACACACACACACACACACACACACACACACACACACACACACACACACACACACACACACACACACACACACACACCTGATACACGAAAACACGCTCACCATCAAATATTTGATTGTCCACTATATAGTGAATGAAATTAACCACTGAGAATTCGAACACCACTACAAAATGGCGAGCACCCTATACAGTGCACTTTATCCGTGATAGGGAACGATTTCGAACAAAGCTAGTGTCTTCGCCGCAAAGGACCTAGGAGAGCGCCTAAGGTCCAACTTGGCACCCTGAACAACGCGACCACGCCCACGGTCGCAACACTATTTTTGAAGTTATAAGGCATTAAATATTAGGCCTACGGGTCAAAAGGACTTTGGATTAAAACAGCATGTCATATGAATTCATAAATCACGAATAACAATTTCCATTCATTTTTTCTTCCATAATTTTTTTTATTGCAGCGGATATATGAGACTGAATTTCGAATTGCGAACCGCATGCTATCTCTCACACGGTCCAGCATAAGATAGAGAATAGGCCTAATGCGGATGTCGAGCTAGATTGCAGCCTGCCTGAGAACCACAACTCGTTATACTCAACTCATAGTCAATATCGTTACATTAACACTCAAACTTCGAACAATCTATACGATCACAGAGACACAGTGGCACAGAACAGATGGTAGCGTAAACTGGTAGCGTACATGTTTGAGTATGAAATCATATTCAGACGACGTGTGTGCGGAGAGAGGCGCGGTTCAGTGTGAAATAAAACCACCTACCAGCACGGACTCCCAGGACGGCCCACAGCCAGAAGAAGAGGGGACCGGAGAACCTCATGTTAACCAGGAGCAACATGTTAAACACTTTAAACAAGAATACTAAAGCATTAACAAGGTCAACCGAGGACGTACGCACAGCTTTCACAAGGAATGAGGAAGATGTCATCCCCCACTTCCTATAATCGAAACTGAAAGCTTGAAAGTATTGTGACATCGTGACGTTTTTCACACGTGAATTTAATGTAAAACATAACTAGAGAGCAAATGATTCATGCTGTGCTGCTGCCTTGGTGGGGAGAGCTGTTGGTTATCAGCCATAGAGACGAGTCCAAGTCCAAGTTCAAGTCCCGCTAATGTCGGTCCACATAAAGATATACTGAGAAAATAAATTCCCAGATCTTCAAGACTGTCATGTGAGTTAATGTATCTTTCTCTATCTATTGCAAATAAGTTAACACAATGAAGATTGAGCCATTGGCCCACTGATGAAAGCCCTTGCATTTGCAGTAGGCCTATTACATCTATTATACACTAGATGGCGCTATTGGTTGTCTGTGAGACAGCCCATCTAGCGAGTAGTTCAAGAGGATATCAGTTGAAGCTGCATGTTGGACCGACATATAAAATAGAGTATTAACTTTCCTAGCAACAGTCAACTCGTCGTATTTCATAAACACCAAGAAACATTACCGTGTGTAGGCCTAAGTGTAAGAGGACAAATGGAGAGACAAAGAAGACAAACAGAGGCCACCCACTACCCACTGTTTTGTAAACTGCTGCTTCTCCTAGTTTCATATTAATAGAGTTTACATCAAAATGTTCAGCTTCTACTGTCACTCACATTTAGGCCTACATATCTGAGCGACTTATAGTCTTTAGTTATTGGTTTGAAAGTCATGCAATACACATACTAGAATGTTCAGATTATAGAAGAAATCTAATAGTAGTAGTAGTAGTAGTAGTAGTAGTAGTAGTAGTAATTTATTTGTCCCCGTAGGGAAATTGAGTTGCAGCAGATCACTTGACATTTCATCAAAAAAAAAAAAACAACAACAACACAGATAAAAACAGCACAGTACAACTTTCACACAGATTAACACTCATCATCAGTGAGTCAGCTTTATATTTATCACAGCCTTAACCTGGTCAGACCAGCTGAGCAGGCTATGAGCTGACCAACACTAACAGTGACTATCGATTATTATTAAGGGATTTAATGGCCTGGGGCACAAAAGAAAATTTAGCTCTGTTTTTAATAAACAGAGGGGGGCGATATCGTCGCCCGGATGGAAGAGGGTTAAATGAGTGGGCAAGGGGGTGCCTTTGGTCACCTATAATATTCCTTGCCTTTTTCTCTATCCTATCTCTGTAGATGCCTTCCATACATGGCAAAGTAATGCGCAGCAATTTACTAGATATGGTTATAATTCCTCTAACCCTCTTTTTCTGTGCCTCTGTGGCATTGCCAAACCAGCAGGTAATACAAAAAGAAAGAATGCTTTCAATGAAGGAGCAATAGAACATTTGAAGCATTCTCCTTTCAACATTAAAGGACAGGAGTTTCTTTAGGTGGAACATTCTTTGTTGAGACTTGGTGCAGATTTGATCTGTCCACTTGTCCCACTTAAGCTTGCTGTCAAGCACAATCCCTAAATATTTAAACTCACAGACTTGTTGTATTGGCTTTCCATTAATTAAGGTTACTGTGTTGGGGGCTTCCTCTTTTCTAAAATCAACACACATTTCCTTGGTTTTAGATGGATTGAGGAGGAGGTTTGACTTTTCGCACCAGTTAACAAAATATTCAAGTACTGGGCCATGCTCCTTTTCCTCATCATGTAAAAGACTGACCAAGGCAGTATCATCCGCATACTTCATAAAGAATCTATTTTGAAAGATGCTAGAACATGAATTAGTATATAAATTAAATAAAAGAGGGGACAGAACACATCCCTGAGGGGAGCCAATGGAAGTGATCATTTTTTCAGAGAGTGATGTTCCTACTTTGACCTGCTGGATTCTACCACTAAGAAAATCCACAATCCAGGCAATCAGGCCAGCTTCAAGTGCAAATTCCGATGATAATACATTGGCTAAAGTTCTGGGCCTGATTGTATTAAAAGCGGATGAGAAATCCGCAAATAAAATCTTAACATGAGCCTTGGGCTTCTCAAGGTGACTATAAATTATGTGCAAAAGAGTCGCAATGGCGTCATCCACCCCTCTGGATGCTTGATAAGCGAATTGCAGGGGGTCTAAGAGATGCTGTGTGTTAGACAAAATAAATTTCTTTACAAGACGCTCAAAGCACTTCATTATAAGTGATGTCAGAGCAATAGGACGAAAGTCGCTAGGCTGACTAGGATTTGAGGTCTTTGGCACTGGAGTAATGACCGCAGTTTTCCAAAGAGCGGGGACAATTTCAGAGGTGATGGAGGACTTAAAAAGGCCTGTAAACACAGGTGCTAATTGGTCTGCACAATTTTTTAAGACATTACCACTAATATTGTCAGGACCTGGGCTTTTCCGCGTGTTACAGCCTCTGAAAAGCTGACGGACCTGAAATTCCTCAATTTTAATGTTTGATGGAGGAGGTGGGAGGGGGTTAACAGTAAAAACCTCATCTGCAGGCTCTAGACTCTCAAAACGGCAGAAGAAGGCATTTAGCTGGTTTGCCATCTCAATTCCCTCACTCCCATTTAGGGGGAGGGAGGGTTTCCCCCTACCCTTGTGTGGTATACTTGTCATCTTTTTAACTCCCTGCCAAGCCTCTCTGGAGTTACTGGAGGTCAGGGAGGCCTCTAACTTAAGTTTATAGTTGTGTTTGTCCAAGTACACCTGTCTCTTAATTTCTCTTTGTAGTTCCCTTCTTGTGTGCTCATCTTGGTTTCTATAGGCTTTCCTTTTCTGAATAATAAGCTTCTTTAATTTGCTGGTAAACCATGGCTTATCATTTGAATAAACTTTGAATGTCCTATTGGGCAACACAGAGTCCACACAAAAATTAATATAGCCAGACACTGCCTCAACCTGCTCATTAATGTCGGTTGTGTCAAAGACTTCCCATGAAGTACAATCAAAACAGCCCTGCAGTGCCATGGTGCTTTCATTGTCCCACACTTTAACAGTCTTGACCTGGGGCTTCTCCCTCTCAAGCAGCCTTCGGTAGGCAGGGCGGAGATAGACCACATTATGGTCTGATGTTCCAAGTGGAGGAAGTGGAGTTGCAGTGTATGCGTCCTTAACAGTTCCAAAACATAAATCCAGAGTCTTTTTCTTTCTGGTGTGACAGTCAACATATTGGTAATAAGTGCGCAGAGACTTTTTGACAGGGCAATTATTAAAGTCTCCAAGGATAAACTTGGGCGCATCGGGGGAGAGTGCCTCAAGTTTTTGGGAAATATTAAAAATAATTTCAGTGGCTTTATTAAAATCAGCCTTCGGGTGTATGTACACCAGGGTAAAAAAAATCTGAGGAAACTCTCTTGGCAAATAATAGGGTCGGAGTGAAAGACACAGCAGTTCTATATCAGGGGTGCACAGTTTCTCTCTCACCTTGACAACCCGACACCATTCATCTTTAACGACTACATTTTGTACAACTTTTGGTTTACAATACATTCTAATTTTTGCAGTATGGCATGGTCCACCTTACCAATCACTTAATTCATTGTTTACACACCTTAAGGTTTTGTCCTTTTTATTGTAGAGTGAGATGGACAGGAAGGTATGGGAGAGAGAGGGGAGGACATGCAGCAAAAGACCACGGGCAGGAATTACGTCTCTCACTCACACACATCAAAATATTCTAAAATGAAAATTTAACCATGGTTCATGTTATTAAATGGTATTTACAAAAAAAGAAAAAATAGGAATTTAAGATTTCTGATTAAGCCGTGTTCAAAAACATGATGAAACAATGTGCAACTCTATCCTCGAAATCTCTGGCGTGCGGCTTTACTGAGATGAACCCAAATACAGGATGACTTAAGTTAATTGCAACATCTTGTTTTAACATTAAGATAGGCTACCATGCTTAAACATTGTTTTAGCAGTGAGTCACAATCATTTAAGCATCTGTTTGGCTTAAAGGCTGCTTCACCGTGTCCCAACTGTCCTTCACAACTGTGTGGTAATTCAAATAACACTAAGCTTCACAGAGCAAGCAGTGGGGCACTTTTCATTGATTGCTGATGCAAACTGAAGGCTCAAAGGCTATAACTGTAGCATTAGCTCGACGGAATGAGGAAGATTGAGGAAGCTGGCTAGCGCCACTTGATGTAGTTTGAACGAGACAGGACAACAAAACGATATAAAAACAGCAAGCTATATAATACATTATATAGCTTGCTATACTAATACATTAAAAAATCGGAAGCGTCGCAAATACTTTGTAACAAAGGCCAATTCACTCCACCTGTGTGGAAAACAGGAAATCATTGTCCACCTTCAGCTAGGACCACGCGTGTGTCGCAGCAGACATCCATGGGTCTGATCTTTGTTGGCTAGTTGACAGATGATTCCGTGAGTGCAGCGACCTCATGGTTCTTGAGAGAAACATGGAGTGGTCTGCAGTCCCGTCAACGTGTTCCAGGTCTTTGACATTCAGAGGCAGCCTAGTAGACAGCAACACTCACTTTGGGTGACTACTTTCAATCATTAATTTTCTCCAGCTTTGAATCCCCAGGGCCTGTGAAAGACACACAAACGTGTCATTACTTAATTTCCATATTTGGATAATTCAAAAACTTTTTTCTCAACAAAGTATTTATTTTATATCCAAATCTGAATCTAAACTGACTTTTTATTTACTCTAGCACGGAAGGAAGGCAACTGAATCAATGTCTTCCAGCCAGATAAAAATACCAAAAATATGACCCTATTGAATTATGCTACTTTTATCGATTGTGTGCGTGTCAATCATACGTCTTGTTGCATTCTATTAGGTTACTAGGACCGTTCTTGACTAGTTGCCCATTATGACAAAAAAAACGACAGAATAATATTGATACGATTATTCTGGCAAATACAACACAATCAGGGAAAGGACAGACTGCTGAAAATTTAGCCATTTGTGACATCACAAGCAGGCGCGTCCACCCTGTGCAAGGAGGTGACGTGTGTACTAAATCAACTTGTTGGGCTGGAGTTGATCCCTCCATCATACATCTGAGTTGAACACACTCAGTTGTGAGGTCAGAAAAGGGTTCTTTTTGAAAGAACCTGCATTGGCTCATGAACCTGGCGCGTTAACAGAGTGTGGCCTAGTTGTCTACGGGCCCGTGTCCACATAGCGTGTTTTTCTTGTTGAAATAGGCTGGCATGGTGAGAAAGGGAAGCATTGCAATGAAGAAATGAAGAAAAATCCATTGGACAGCCATGTTGTCCCTCCATGCAGTTATTTTCTTTTTGCTATGTTCCAATCAGTATATATATGTATAAATCTCTCTCTCTCCCTATATATATATATATATATATATATAGCAATATGTAAAGCTATCGATAGATATCTCTATATATCTTTCTTGCGAGACCTAGAGCTAAACGAGAGTGAGAGTGTGAAAAAGTTGATTGAATGGATACTTACGGCACTTCACCAGAGCAATTACAGTAATTACTGTAATTACAGCAACAATGCATAATATGCCAATACGTATTCCGAAAATATCCACACAGTTAAACCATCTGCAAGGAGAGAAAATGGAAATAAACATAACAGGTACCATCATGTCATCAACATGCTAACTCACACAACGTTAATCCTTTGTCTCCCTCCACTTTGATCCATAAGTCAGGCTTCTTTGTGTTTCTCTACATGTGAATAGCACAATCTAAATCAAGGTAACAGACCTTATCCACCGAGCGGTCAGATACGAAGAGGACAACTGGAAACGTGCTACGCAGGTAGCGTTCCCTTAACATATTGACCGGCCTAGCAACCGCAGCGCATTTAGAAGGCAACGGGACTAGAGGTGGTCAAGGAACGAGCAGCTAACGTGATCCTCTCTGTTCAAAGCAGAGCTGACCACTGCAGCCTTACGAAGTGTGTCCCTCCCAATCAGGAATGTAGCACAAAAGACCAAGAACCTCATGCATCTTAAAAAAAGCTAAAACTAATCTTCTCACCCCCATTGGCTGACTTTACATACTGAAGATCATTTGGGAATTTTCCTTCCACATGTGGGTGCCATTTAGCTTATGTCTGTTTTTGCTGCACCTCCACTAGCCCGTCTGCAAACAACCGTGTCTCTCTGACGATCAGTAAGCCTCTCTGGCAGTGGTCCTGTGTCCTCAAATGCTGGTCTGCAGTGCTTTCACTTTTTCCACCTTCCTCTTCTGTCCTCTTCTTCTCTCCTCATCCCTCTCCTCACCCTAAGAGCAGCCTTCATTTCCCTCACTCTCTTCACCTCCATCATCCTCCGTCACATCTTCTTGCTCACTATCTGCTGAAGGACAGACCCCTCTACAAGCATGAAGCATACAGGATGATGTTAGCCTCTTAACCTGCTCATAACGTAACATACAATGAAACAGACTGCTCGATGTTAAGTGTTGTTGAGCTGCTATCAGTTTGAAGTGCCGCAAATGATTGTTTGGAATAACTTTTAGTCGCCACTATATGAGCTCACCTTGTCTCACATCCTTAGTAACATCAGGAGGTGAAGAGGGACCTGCCACTGCTCCACTCTCTTTGGCAACTCTCTTTGAAGCTAAGGGCCATGTGTTAAGCCTTGCTCTGTATTTTATTTATTTGCTAGGTATATTATTCACTATTTGTTTAATATACTGTATATGTCATATGACATTGTAGGTTGAGTGCTGATTCATTTATGCTATTGGTTAATGCATGTGTATACAGTGCAATTATGCTCCAAGCAAGATTCCTCGCTGACAGCCATCAATATAAACAACAGGAATCCTCGTTCAGTGGTAGAATAAACCTTTTTTTTGTTAATTACTTTAGACCCTTCAGTGCTGACATACCTGGTACTGGTTGGAGTGGATTGTCCATGGGCATGCTGGTGTTACTGGTCCTCACACGGGTGATCAGCCTGCAGGAGAACTTCTCAGTGGTCAGATCAGAACTGTTGATATTCTTCAGCTCGTCACCCACGGTCCACTCTCCTCCGTCTTTCTTCCATTCGTAGGAGACCGGTCCCAGATCCTTGGTTTCAGCGGTACACTTCAGAGCACAACTGACGTTACACAGCGGCGACTGGGTCGTTATACTGGGCGTCGGAGGGGGCTCTGGGCAGGTGAAAAGAACACAAGAACATCATTGTGTATCTGCACCCCTGGCCCCTGAAGCACCTGGTCACTTCTCCCCATTGTCAGAAGGCTGATAAAACCACACACTTTGTATTACTTTAGTCGTACTTTGTATTACTCAACCTCTGAAATGAAATCTCTCTCTCATTTGTGCTTAATGTTGCTCAGTCTATCGTTTCAAACTCGTCTGCCGTACACAGGAAAACACCAGCCCCTCTCTCTATGGAGGGTTAAGTTCTGCCCTCAGGAGTGTTAAAGAGTGTTAAAGCCCCACCCCCCATTGGCCAAATGCAACACGTACAAAAAGGTAATTTTTACCAAACTTTAAGACACTTCTTTACAGCAAATCTCCTCCTAGCTGAGTGTCGTGGTGTCCCTGAGCGAGACGCCTCACCCTAATTGCTCCTGACGAGCTGGCTGTCGCCCTCCGTGGTTGACTCCGCCGTCGGTGTGTGAATGTGTGCATGAATGGGTGAATGTCAGTCAACACTGTAAAGCGCTTTGGATAAATGATATATTTACGCTATATAAATGAGGACCATTTACCATTAGGAAGGTATTCAGATCTCAAATCAGGATTCCACTGATAGTTTGGTTTTTATGAGAAAAAAAAGAGATTTTTTTTTTATTGCGAACCGCGGGTAGAAGGTTAGGTCACATTTTGTCTGAATATCCCAGAACTGCCTATGACACACACACACACACACACACACACACACACACACACACACACACACACACACACACACACTTACTGATGACTTTAACCTTATGAGACCCGTATGTTCCACTATACGTCTCCAGGGAGAACTGTCCGCTGTCAGCCAAGGTCAAACTATTGATGTCTAACCGCAGGGTTCGTGGATCCAACATTGTGCGTCTTTTGAATGACCCATAGTATAGCAGGCTGTCCGGAGCCCAATCCGCCACCAAGATGGAGCCATGTTTCCACCTGATGCTGCTTATTGGTTGTTGAACAGCAGAAGGGTCTGGCTCCAAGGTGAGCGTTGTACCCACTTCAAAATATTTAGTCGTTGATTCTTGAGCTACAACAAAAAACAGAAACGATAGTAATGGAAAATTGCAAAAACATGTCAGTATTTCTTTCACAGCTTTCCATTTTTCTCTGTGTTTCTGAAGAGATTAAACGCAATATTGGTGTCACCATTCATTTAAGCAGATTAGTCTTATATTTCCATGAATGGGTCATAGACCGTGCAAGATAGCAAGCGGTTCGCTATTCGAAATTCACTCCAATATAATGTTCCGCTGAAAATGAATATAAAAAGCTGTATTTCATTGAGTAGGCCTAATATGTCATTACGTTGTTACGTCGCTTTAACCACATTTGGCCACCACCACCACTCACTGTCGGTGTCGGAAGAAGAGGACAAGATGGCAGCGAGAGAGCGTGAGCGTTTTAAACCCTCCACTGAAGCCCTGCACTTTGTTCACTTAAATCAAATATAAGAACATTGATCTCTCCGTCTCAAACTATGTTAAATATGCATGTTTAACCTTTCTGTTGTGTTCGGGTCCGATTTCCTACTTTCATCAATCATAAATATTGTGTTTTACATTTTATTGTCTCAAGGCCTTATGATATCCTCCACACTAGGCATTTGAACATATACAATTGCTGATCACCACTTTCATTGAATTTTGAGTGGTTTAGTCAACTTTGTAACACCTAGGCCTATGGTGTTCCGGTCAAAAATGACCGCCATAGGAAATGAATGGGTGACCCTAGATTGTGTTCATCCGTCAGATAGTAGGCCTACACGACCACAAATCCACCATCACCACCACACGCACACACAATTTCTGTGTCTATTCTTTGTATATTCACTGCAGTTATTCATGTAAACCAGTAGTCTGAGACATTGTTTACAGCTTAAAGGGGAGTTTAATAACATTTGGTGATGATCATTTTTTTGCGTGTGTGTTAATGTAAGAGCAGTTAAAACAGGCCGGTCAAATTTGACCGGGAGCACCAAAGTAAGGGCGGAGAAACGAACACGACACAAAGGTTAAGATACGATACAACCAGTCGTTTGCACGCATAGAGATTTTATTGGCCTGCGAAATGTCTCCGAAATGTCTCCGGATGTATCTGACTTTTAGTAAGACCCAGCTGGTAGAGTACATGTTTGAGTATGAAATCATATTCGGACGACGTGTGTGCGGAGAGAGGCGCGGTTCACTGTGAAATAAAACAACCACCTACCAGCACGGACTCCCAGGACGGCCCACAGCCAGAAGAAGAGGGGACCGGAGAACCTCATGTTAACCAGGAGCAACATGTTAAACACTTTATACAAGAATACTAAAGCATTAACAAGGTCAACCGCGGACGTACACACAGCTGTCACAGAATGAGGAGGATGAGGTCGCATCCCCCACTTCCTCCAGTGTCATCGAAACTGATGGTTGAGGTTGAAAGTATTGTGACAAAACGTCACTGCTATTGGCTGAAGAACGATATAGGCCTAAGTAATGTGTGTGTGTGTGTGTGTGTGTGTGTGTGTGTGTGTGTGTGTGTGTGTGTGTGTGTGTGTGTGTGTGTGTGTTGTGTCAACCTAAAACTGACTTTAAAGCGCAATAAGTCAACCAAGTGTTTTAGCGGGAATTTGAACAGCTATTTGTACACAGATCAATGTGATTGGTAATTAATAAGGTGGAGGTCATCTATTGGTTGTTCCTGAAGAGTACATAATGCAGAGTCGCCACCAGGGGGCGCTCTTGGTACTCCGCTCTAACCTGGATAGCTACGTGCTGTTGTTACTGTGTTATAATACTACTACGTTATGGTCGTAAGTCTGCCATGTGCGCTTCCAGTTGTCTATTTAAACAGTAAGAACTTTATTAGTGTTAATACACGACATATATGAAATGCGCCACACATCATGCCCTTATGGATCCGGACATAAGAGTAGATTAAGTGAGCTATTCCAAGCAGAAACACTTAGTTTATGCTGCACAGTATCTCGCAAAACTGAATGCCGTTTGGATAATTAGCTGCTTAATCATCATCCCCAATATGCATGTCCTACAACGTAGGCAGATATAAAAAAAAGAATCATAATAAAATCGAAACAATTCGTTTTCTACAAACTCCACCACATTGTGGTTGCACAACCACAGGGTTGCCAACTTTGGGACTCTGGCTGGAGTGAGACTGCAAAATGTCAGTGGGCGTGCGAAGAGCGCGCGCGCGGCGAACATTTTTGATAACCATGACCCAATTTTTTTTCTTTCAAAACAGTCCTCGTTTACTTAGTATAAACAAATTGACGGAAGGATTATATAAAATCCATTGGCTGTTGTTGACGTAGGACATTCAAAATGTGTTTAGATATTTTTTTTAATCATGCATTTAATCATGCATTGACATGGGAACACAGCTGTATACTGATACCTGCTGCCATAGATATGTATTTAACCAAGACCTCAGAATTTAGAAGACATGGAAGGAGGGAGGGAGAAAGGAAGAGTTTTTGGAAAGGATGCCATTTAAGAGAAGTTCTCTGAAAAGCTCTTTGAGGTATATTTTTGCCATCTTTCGCTCTTGTTCAAATGTTGGGAATGACATAAAGATCCACATTTGATGTTCTTGTTTATGTTGATACCCTGGCTGTAATTGTAGGTTAAGTGTTGAGTAAGTAAATGAAACCAAATAACGGAGTGTCCGCATTAATTGCGTTAAAAAACAACAGTAATAAAACAAACGTAACGTTGTTATTTTAAAATGACAGCACTAGTTTGAGGCATTTATTTGCGCTCTCAGACCTTAACCAAGACTTTATTTTCTTCTTTCCAAACGTGCGTCTTTCACTCAAAACGTTTCACGCGCAACTAAAAGAAGGGAGCGGCGACAGAGAAAGGTGCGCGGAGGACGTTGTAGATCAGCCTGCACTGCAGTCAATGCAGTAGGTCCGAATAGATGGATAGATATTTGGATAGATTTTTTTTTTTTCTCCAAAGATGGGCTATTTGGCGTGATATCTCTTGCGTGAGAGCGTGAGATTGATGCTGAAAGCGTGAGTGTCACGCCAGATGCGTGAGAGTTGGCAACCCTGCAACCACATAGGCCTACACATCCTGCACGATAGTAACACACACACACACACACACAAACTTCTACCGTTCGTGGAATGTAGCATTACGAATGGAGACAAATGGAAATGTAGCCTATAGTTAAAAAAAAACCGTATAAAAATAATCGGTATTATAGTTTGTTGTCCGTTCCAACCTCAACGGTCCACGTAGAGAATTCTAAAAATACTATGTTGCACAGGCTCTGTGTTCTGCAGAACACTCTAGAACAAGACAAATCTGATTGGCCAATACACATTGAAGATAAATACAATAATTCATTCTTCATCCCATACCCCAAAATGTTGTGGAACAGAAAAAACAACCAGAGATATTTATAAGCCATAATTGTATTATCAACGCAGTTTTAAAGCTTCGCCACCAGGGGGTGTTGCAGCACCTGCCGCACCAAAACTTACCTCGCCACTGACCACTACTCACTGTTTGTAAACTGCTGCTTCTCCTAGTTTTATATTTAAAGAGTTTACATCAAAATGTTCAGCTTCTTCTACTGTCACTCACGTTTAGGCCTACATATTTGAGCGACTTATAGTCTTTAGTTATTGGTTTGAGAGTCATGCTCCCCATACACATACTAGAATGTTCAGATTATAGAAGCAATCTGTAATTTCACATTTTGTACAACTTTTGGTTTACATTACATTCTAATTTTTTGCAGTATGGCATGGTCCACCTTACCAATCACAGAATCCATTGTTTACACACCTTTTTTAAAAAGGTTTTATCCTTTTTATTGTAGAGTGAGATGTACTGGAAGGTATGGGAGAGAGAGGGGAGGACATGCAGCAAAAGACCACGGGCAGGAATCTAACCCCGGTGTCTGCGGTAAGGACTGGGCCTTAATGGTACGAACTCTACCCGGTGAACCACCAGGGCGCCCCATTTATACACACACACACACACACACACACACACACACACACACACACACACACACACACACACACACACACACACACACACACACACACAGTATGTATCAGTATGGATCAGTATGCATCTGATCACGCCCCTCACTCACACACATCAAAATATTCTCTACTTTTATGATTAAAATGAAAATTTAACCATGGTTCATGTTATTAAATGGTATTTACAAAAAAAGAAAAAATAGGAATTTAAGATTTCTGATTAAGCCGTGTGATCTATTAAAAAACATGATGAAACAATGTGCAACTCTATCCTCGAAATCTCTGGCGTGCGGCTTTACTGAGATGAACCCAAATACAGGATGACTTAAGTTAATTGCAACATCTTGTTTTAACATTAAGTTTAAACATTGTTTTAGCAGTGAGTCACAATCATTTAAGCGTCTGTTTGGCTTAAAGGCTGCTTCACAGTGTCCCAACTGTCCTTCACAACTGTGTGGTAATTCAAATAACACTAAGCTTCACAGAGCAAGCAGTGAGGCACTTTTCATTGATTGTTGATGCAAACTGGTGAAGCTCAAAGGCTATAACTGTAGCATTAGCTCGACAGAATGAGGAAGATTGAGGAAGCTGGCTAGTGCCACTGGATGCAGTTTGAATGAGACAGGACAACAAAACAATATAAAAACAGCAAGCTATATAAATACATTAAAAAATCCAAAGCGTCGCACATACTTTGTAACAAAGGCCAATTCACTCTGCCTGTGTGGAAAATAGGAAATCATTGTCCACCTTCAGCTAGGACCACGCGTGTGTCCCAGCAGACATCCATGGGTCTGATCTTTGTTGGCTAGTTGACAGATGATTCCGTGAGTGCAGCGACCTCATGGTTCTTGAGAGAAACATGGAGTGGTCTGCAGTCCCATCAACGTGTTCCAGGTCTTTGACATTCAGAGGCGGCCTAGTAGACAGCAACACTCACTTTGGGAGACTACTTTCAATCATTCATTTTCCCCATTCCTTTTTTCCACATCCGGGGCTGTGAAAGACATACAAACACATGCAATTAACACTAAAAGCCACTGGACATTAAATACGTAATCACGTTATTACTTCATTTCCATATTTGGATCATTCAACAACTTCTTTGAATTATCCAATTCAAACAAGTTGTTGTTTACAATAGAAGATAAGCTATTTCAAGCTAGCGCCAGTCTAAATATTTAACTAGAGATTTCTCTACACTGCTGCAGAGCTGTTAAATAATTTCATGTTATACCACCTTGTTCTTTCACAGTGGATAACAAACCAAATGTTCATGCTCTGTAATACGTAAAAAAAAAAAAAGATTTCAAACAATAATTGAATTGCCTTCTTTACTGTTTCTAATGTCACGAAGATCCCTGAGACTCACCGGGTGGCGTCACCATGGGTTCACCTGCGGCAGGAAGGGGCAGAAATAACATTGTGAATGACGGTTGCTATGGTTAATGACAGCTTACAAAGTGACAAAATATGAATTGAATGTTTAAGCATAAGATATGTATCATTCATTCATCTTTTTTTCTTTGGTTTCCAGGACGACTGACCTTCACTGGGTTGATCTTCTTTTTTTCCAGCTGAAGAGAAACCACAGAAAAAAATGAATTATACCAAACAAACATTTTATATATATATATATATATATAGATCTTTTTTTGTTAGCTCATTAGCATCTAGCTCCACATCACAGCGGTAGCTTCTTGTTATCCATGGGTGATAAGCAGCGCATGCAGACATTACAGTATCAATAAAGTGACTGTGAAACAAGTATAGGGAACAGCCCACTCTTTTGCCTTTCTAAACGTTTGTGACAGTTGGTTGGACAATGATTCGGTTTGTTGTTCAGCCAGAAGTGCCAGGATCGGCAAAAAGCAAAAGGTTCTGAAAAGACACTGGCGCCGCTAAGTCTAGCGCCCGCTAGGGCTGACCGATGTACCGAATTCAAACCGTCATCGCGATGTAATAGAACATTTTTTAATAGAAAAAATTAACTTTTGTTTTTGGGATAATTATTATTTTTTGGATTTGTTACTGTTACTGACTGGAGATCAGTAAGAGTTGTATTTACTTTTCTTTTCCAATTCAATAGATAAATAAAGATGTTATAATATAAATTCATGCATAAACCTGGCTTAAAGGAAAGATCAGTTTATACGTTGACTGCTTCCAATATTGTGTTGTTCATAACATAGAATGATTTATTGCTTGTTTAGTGAATAACACAGAACATAAGGAACTTTAAAATGAAAAATCGCATTCCAAATCGCAATTGTAATATTGGTCAGAATAATCGCAATTACGATTCTTTCCCCAAACCGTTCATCCCGCCTACGCTCTCACATTTGGCAAAAGGAGCTGGCGCTCAGAAAAAGAGGCTACGTGGACACGGCAGAATTCTTCTTGCACATTTACAAATGGGTCACAACGGCCATAACATGAACATTGGCTAATGTTTCTATGTCTTTCAACCAGGTGACTTATTAACCACGGTGAAGGTTGCCTCAGTTGTGTCATTTGAGAAAGTTAGTTTTTGCCTCACCTGTAGTATTAGTTATTGACTTATTGATTAATTTCATAGTTAGTAGTGCTTTTTCAAGCTAGTGGTGCTAAATGTAACCTTTTCTTTGCTATGCGCTCCTAAACGTGACCTCCTGCAGTGTCCGTTTTGTCATTTGGTCCTAGGTCAAGTGGAAACAATACATTTTGGAACCAGTAGAATAATATTAAAACAGTTAAAACAATATGTACATTTGTTCTTCAGTTTAAAATCACAATCATCATTGATGTATTTCAGTTATTTCTTGGTTACTACAGTGACTGACCTTCACCTGCATCGTCTGCTTTCTTGCACGAAGCTGAGGAGAAACGACAGAACAAGAAGATGGCATTATTTTACCGGGACGGTGGAAAGAATGACCACTGTCCTACAGGTATCAACATGAGCCGGTCTGAAAAGTGTGCCTTTTCTAAAGGACTTGATGTTGTGGAGTCCATTTTGTTTTCACTACAAATATACGTTGTAAATTAAAATTTCATGGACATGCTCTTATACACATACAGCTGTCATAGAAATCCCTGTTTGGCTCTGGATGTCGCAAACTTCCACTCACAAGGATTAATCCAAATCAGGAACCTAAAGTGAAACACTACAGAACTAAAGGGTTGAACAGAGGCCCTGGGATGACCTGAACATCGCCAACAGGCACTAATTAAACTAATGGGATTGGGGGTTCTCTAGTCTAGATCATATACATAGGGTGTAGATATACATTTGACCAAAAAACACTCACGTATGCACTTCTTTAGACGTATGGAAAATGAATTATCTGGAACTGGGTCAGGAAGAAAACGTAGGACATTGAGGACAATTAACACTCATTTAATAAAACAGTAGTCTTGTAATTCATGAAACGCGTCGTGTTCAAGTATTCTAAGCCTATCCATTTTTTATAAAACTGAGTACAACTAGAAAATGCATCCCATGAAGAAAATGTGGTGAGTTATGTATGCAAAGTAGAGATGCTCCGATAAGCCTTTTTGGGTTCGATCACAATTACCAATCACCCAAAATCATGATCTTCCGATTGCCGATCACTGCTGGTCTCAGAATGGCAGGGGAATGGGAATCTTCAATATCCTTTTATCTATAATCTAAATAGGCGGCAAGCACCAGTTTCTGTTCCAATAGACTCTTTATTTTTTCTCTTTGGATCCCCAATGACTGAAACCTGCCGCTAAATGTGTTCACCAAAGCCTCTGCAGAATGTGACTGTCATATACGGTACTGAAATGTGCTTGTGCGCATACTGCTGTATATACGGTACTGAAATGTGCCTGCGCGCATTCTGTAGGGAAAAGCGCACAAGTTCTGAAAGTTCTCAGTAGACGACAATGAACGTAAAACTGCCTCCTTTGCCATCTTTACAGCGAGCCTGTGAAATCCTGGCAGTGTAGCACAATGTTGTAGACGGGAGAACTCATGCTGCCACTGGCAAGTTCCGCTTTGATGTGCGCATGCAGGGGGGAAAAAAAAGTTGTGCAGGTAATTTACGTCACGTAAAAGGATTTTTTTGATCGGCGCTTTTGGGGGTTCTCCGATCAAGCTATTTTTAGCCAATATCTGCCGATCATGAACGACGTCCGATCGGAGCATCTCTACGGTAATATCTTTACATATCGACCTATTTATCTCTGTATATCTACATCTCCAACTATATCCATAGCTATATATTTTTCGACCTATATATGTCTCCATATCTGTATCTATATAGAGAAAAGGTTGATGAATGGATACTTACACTTATAGACCATAGCGATTGCCACTGCACATACAGCAACAAGCAGGATTATGATGACTATCAATACAATCACACCTGCAATGAGAGAAAATGGAAATATACATAAAGTTACCATCATGGCATCAACATGCAAACACACAACGTTAATACACATCATTTGTCTTGTGTGTTTGCAACCAACACACACTGACATTATTCTTTGTTCTGTTTTCCTACAATCACACCAGTTTGGATAAGATAGGCTTATTTGTGTTTCTTTCCATGTGATTAGCACAAACTAAATCAAGGTAACAGATCTTATCCACCTAGCGGCCAGATACGAAGAGTACAACTGGAAACGTGCTAGGCGGCCCTTAACATATTGACCGGCCTTGCAACCGCTACGCATTAAGAGATGTTAGACACCACAATTACGTTGTTTGGAGAGAACCCATATATGTATTTCGTTTTTCTTTTTACTGGCACCGATGCAACCTAGGAAAAAAACTCAATTGCATACACATAATAAATGGTCACAAATGCAACCATTTGGTCGCCGTCTTGAGCCCTGTTCCTGTGATATGACCCTTCATGTTTGAACCGTCTACTGGGCACATACCTGGTGATGGTCCTGGTTTTGGCACATAGGCACATGGGTTGCCCTTGCGATCGCTGTCTTTGCTGGTGCTCACGCGAGTGATCACCCTGCAGGAGAACTCCTCAGGGGTTTGAGAAATGGTCATATTCTTCAGCTGATCACCCTCGGTCCACTCTCCTTCGTCTTTCTTCCATTCGTAGGTGACCGGTCCCAGATCCTTGACTTCCACGGCACACTTCAGAGCACAAGCGGCACAATTGGCGTCACACGCCAGCGGCTGGGTCGTTATACTGGGCTTCGGAGGGGGCTCTGGACATGTGAAAAGAACACTGGTAATTTACAGAACAATAACCAACTGGTTTAATTTACCCCTTAATATACACCTTTTAAATCCTTTAAAAAGAAGATGCAGAGGCATCTATTGGCATGCATGAGATGAGGTATAACTCAGGGCTAGTTTGTCAGTCGTCCTTATGAGTGTTATAATTCAGATTCTTCTTAAATATCATCTACCTTATTGTATAATCAGTGTTAACCGGCTTGTAATATGAATGTATTTACTTTATTTATTTATTTAATATCAATGTAACCGTTGCATTTTCTTTATATTCATTTTGATGTAAATGAATGTATATTAGTGCAATTGAAGTTTTCGCATGTAGTGTATGTTCAGTAGGTCAGATGTGGACCCCAGGAGGATTAGCTGATTGCCATGGTGATAATGGTGATCCTTTAAATAAACAAAACACGAGAACAGAGATGAGGTCCCACCCTAGACTGGGTACCCCCAGCCCCTTCTGTTGGCGATTTGAATTCGCAGAATTCAGAAGGGTCTGGAGAAGAGCAATACATTTCTTTCTGCTTCTGATACGTTTTTGCGGGAGCCAATCACCAAGCTGGCTTCTCCCCCTGGCGCGCTATTGGCTGGTTTAACACAACGATGACCGGGAAGCGACGGCAAGCAGCCAATTGCGTACAGAGTCATTTTAACTAGGCCCGTTGATCACGCCTCTTGTGCTGAAGAAAATGACAGCAGCCTCCCCAGACCAACATGCAATCTACGATTGAGCTTGGTCTGGCAATAGCCAGGCTAGTCCCACACATCTCACCAGAATGATGATAAAACCACTGTCTGCCCTACACAGGATAGCTAGGGGCTTATTGAAGAACAGCGACTCTCTGCATGGAGTTTTAAGCTTTAAGAGTGTTAAAAGAAGATTTTTAAATAAAGATTTCTTTGCAGAAGGTTTGGTTACATTTGGTCCTAATATCCCATCTCCTAGGACCTAGAGGACAATAAAGTCCTATGCTATTGAATTTGTTGTATTGGGATAACCTTTTTTTGGCTCACACCAACCGACACACACAAACGTACGAGCAAAACACACGCACACACACTTACTGATGACTTTAACCAGATGAGTCCCGAATGGTCCACGATCCGTCTCCAGGGAGAACTGTCCACTGTCAGCCAAGGTCAAACTATTGATGTCCAACTGCAGGGTTTGTGGATCCAACGTTGTGCGTCCATTGAATGACCCATAGTATACCAGGCTGTCCGGAGACCAATCCACCACCAAGTTGGAGCTGTACTTCCACCTGATGCTGGCTGGTAGTGGAACAGGAGTGTCTGCCTTCAAGGTGAGCGTTGTACCCACTTCAAAATATTTTGTTTCTCCTTGAGCTACAACAAAAAACAAAAAAAACATTGTTACGTGGAATCTATCTTACTCATTCATGACAAACGTGGATTCATGTGACACCAAAGGCCAGCAGGTGCAAGTTCAAAAAAATACTTAATTGTCCCCCAATGGGGCAATTTGTTGTGCAGCAGATAGTATACAAATAACACACAATTACACACACTATTAAATCCGTAAACAATCAATAAATAGTAAAACGAGTTATACCAACAAATAAACAAACAAACAGACAACCACCACTCTACTATCCTCCTGCCGGTCGCTGCGTGCGCATGCGCCCCCCAAAGAGTGCAAAGAGGATGACCCACTCTGTCCGTAGAGGCGAACTATTGGTGAGTTTATCACCATCAGATAAGTCTTGTATCTAAACGAGTCAGTGCTCTCCTTCGAGGGAACCGCGACCCACTGCGCGTTCACGCTAGTGGGGGATTTCATGATTCGTTTGAATGAATCAGTTCACGCCGGTCAGTTCGCCAAGAAGAGTCGTTTGAATCGTTCGTTTGTTCGTTCAGTCGCGTTTCTGGTAGCGGTGAATCATGGTTCTCAGCTGAGTTGGTCAGACTCACTCCCAATTCTCATTCTCAAACGAATCACGATCGTGCAAATGGTGCAAACGGTCATCAATCAACACAACATTAACTAAGTTCCTTTTAGCTGAGGAGCGCTTCATGTTCGGAATCGGGATGCTGTTGCCTGTCTGGCTCTCGTGACTTCTCAGTCCTCGAGTCTTCACCGCTAAACACAGTCAGTGAACAAACGGCGACTCACGAGTCAGCGCGACTCAGCGACTAGTGGGTGGAGCTGGGAGTCGAGTCTCGGAGAACGAAGGATAAGAACAAGACGAACTGAAACGGGGAATATCAGGTCCGTTCGTTCATGTTAACGAGTCGTTCGTTCGAACTGATTTGTTCACGAACGAGCCATCACTAGTTCACGCCAAAAGCGAAACGAATATTCTACCCCGCATGCATACTCGCACCAGCTGTTTTGAAGGACAATCGGAGAAGGAGGGGGGCTTACCTCCTATGAACGCCAAGAGTTTAAAGTCACAATTTAATCTCATAATTCTGAGAAAAAAAATCATAATTCTGAGATTAAAATCAGAATTCTGACTTTTATTCTCATAATTCTGAGAAGAAAGTCAGAACTCAATTTCTTTTACTTATGTGTGGCCCTAATCCTCTCCCGTATAATCTCAATGAGGATGAGCACTATTTCATCATACATGATGCATCATAGCTTTTTGTGCACTGGTGGGTTACTGGTGGGCCCCATGTTGTGCAGAATGTGCCCTTTTTATTTTTTCGCCCCTGCCCTTCAAACTGTCTGTCCGCCACTGAAGCCAGGCAACTATAACCTTATCCTCCGTGCTGCGGTTCAGTCTGCACTTCAGGAAGTGGACACTGTCGAGCGAAAGATTCGCGGAAAAGTTTGAATATCTCGCGCGAGTCGGAATTTGTGAACTACGAATTTCGTAGAATGACGCGAAATCTGCGTGAAACCGAGGAGTATTCCATGAACCTTATTTCGCTTATTTCGCTTTGCCTGGCTTCTTTCAGCTAGAGTTGCGTTCCATGAACGCGACTTAAGGGAATCTCCGCTAAGTAACCATGGCAATTTATCCGACCAAACTAACCTGATCGGGAGCAGGTTAATAGTGCCTTCTATTTGTCTCGTAATCGCAACTTGCAGCTTGGGTGTGACGTCACATCCGTCTCGTAAAACGAGTGACCCCGGGTTTTTCGTTCTATTTGGCACACAACAAGACGAGTCGGAGCTCTGCTTTCTGCTCAAGAATCTGCATTGTTGTCATAGCAACATGGAGCGTCTCTAGCCAATTTCAGCGGCACAAGCTACAAAATAGGCGGTATTTAACACATAATAAGACTGTAACGACATGCCTATAGGTAACAGTATACAGTGCTATGTGTACGATTTCTTCATTTGGTTACAACAAAAACACAAGTGCTTAAAATAGTAGAAAACCACAATGTTTACTACATGTGATGCTCGGAGTAGCCATCTTTGTTACTGAACTCGGGGTCCTCTGAGTTCAGACGAGTTGACGAGTCGTTTTTCCGACCTCGGGGGCGTTCTATTTGCAACTTCCGGTTCGTAACTCGGAAATCCGACTCGCAGATCGAGTCGGGTGGACAAACTAACTTGAGCGGTGTTTCAGAGAAATCCATCTGTCAGCAACAATTGTACCATCAGAAGATTCCGCCAAGCCTAGTCCTCACGATTTTGTCATAAATGTACATATATGAAGTACAAACAGCGTATATTTTCACTAAGGGTCTAGATTAAATTATGCAAATAGAGTATTTCATAGTATTCTTGGCGTTGGCTTAACATTGTAATTCCCTTTATTAATTGTATTAATTCCCTCATTTAGAATATTCAAAGAAATGGAAAATAAATGCCATGAAAAGTTTTATGATTTCTCCAGTAATGCTTCCTATATTACTAATTGCGTGGGGATTGAACCCCGGACGACCGGGTGCAAATCCGACACGTTAACTCAAGACTATCTCCCTGCTTTCAAATACATGGTCAATATTAAATTAAAATATGTTACGCTTAATACTACTTGTGCATTCAACAGATCGCCGATTTTTGTGCAAAGCAGCCTCCCTGTTTCTCTTAATGGTTACGGTGTTCCCTTTTTGAGTTATCATACGCATGTACTCCTCATAGACCTCAACAAGCAGCTTCTGTTCGCCGCTGGAAAAGATCCCGCTCGGTCCTTTTCGGACATTTGATCCATGATTCGACATTCACGGTTATGGGCTGGTTCCATATCTCGTGAACGCGCGTAATCCAGGATAACCTGGTTTGAACTAACCTGAGGAAGGCGCGGCTGAACTGCGTTGACGGAACGGCTTAAGCCTCAAGTGGAAGTTGGCGCTAGTTCTAACCGGGCTTATACAACAGTTAGTTCCGACCGGTCCCAACCGAGCAATTTGATTGGACAACGAGACATTCCATAGTGCTGATATACAGTATAACAGCACTGGGACTTTTCACAGACATAATCACTCCGCTGTACGGGCGTTCTAATAACCGTTATTAGCTAACGTTACATCAGCTGTTAAATAGCCTGAATGTTTATGTACTGTATATGTGTTGCCTGGCAACAGCCTAGTCTCCCTTCATAAGCCTCAAGTGGAAGTTGGCGCTAGTTCTAACCGGGCTTAATCAACTAAGCGCCTTTCAGTAGAGACTTTGATGGAACGCCCCTCCGACTGGACGCACCCATGTGTTGTTGTGATACACAACACCGCCCCAATTCTAACGCTCCTAGCCGCTTGGCTGCTTCAAATGTGGAAGTAGGCCTGGAGCCGGCTCTTAAAACAGCCGTACTACGACTCAACCCTGCATTGAACATACGACGTGACCGTTAACTACACGGTCTCGACCCCTCGTATCCGTATGATCACCGACATAATGACCTCTTAAATGCCCGCATGTTGCGTGAGGATGAGTGCGAGGAATTGAGGAGTGGCTCAGGGTGATCCACGCCAGACCTACCAGATGAGAGTCCGAGTCCCAGGACGGCTGAAGTCAACCATAATAGAGCACGGAAAAACGTCATGTCTTCGTCCGTTTACTGAAAGCGACACTACACTACTTCTATTAAAAACGACCCGAGCGCCAGCGGTGAGCTTTCTCCTGGCCCCACAAAATGGTGGTGGCTGGGGGACTTCCGTGGTTACTAGGTTACTTTCGGTTTCGACGGATGTTTTGCACTTCGCCCTTATAACGATACTTTTTTAATTAGTTTTATTGTAGCGAAGCAAATACACACCCAGGGACAAAGAAGCTTTTAAAAAAATGTAATTTATTTAAACAATTGACCAGACGTTCAGGTCTTCTATAATTTATACATAAACAATAGTAGGGAGGCGGAGATACAGACGGAGCTTGGATCTCCTGGCGCGAGGCAGATAAGAGCGACAGATCCCGGGAGATAAGAGTATAGACAACTGCTTCAAAATGATTGAAAAGCCAAAAAAATAGTCCAACATGTCAAATGAAAGTTTTTTTTAATACATATTTTTGTATAAAAGCTGGGTCCGGTGAGGAGTGCCACACGAGCCATAACCCAACCCCGGATCTGAGCCAAAAAGCAGAATTTGGTTTTAAGTTTCAAGTCAGTCATGAACAAAAAGAAGAAGCTTGGGTTTGGCTATTTGTTTGTCAAAATTATAGTTTTAAAAAATAGCGCAGGAAGCCAGTAGAGTGACCGTGGGAAGCACAGCGACACACGCATGGGGGTGGAGGATTCATCTCGCGATGGGTTGAAAAAATACGTCACAGTGCCGGTGTCTGAAGAAAACCCGTTAACCCAGGGCCTGAAAGTACCGCTACGGTGACCAACCCCGCAACACGTGGCTTTTATTATCCGGTAGCCTATGCTGAAACAAGTCATGTCAAGTCAAATAACATCAGCGCCAACAGCTAACTATTGTAGTCTTTTATGTATTCTTGAAGTATACTTCTGACCAATTAATATGAACAGGACCAACGTGGTTATTGACTTTTTCTTTTCTTTACGATTGAGCCCTGGCTTTGAATTGTGGACACAGTTTTAGTGATGCTCAAATTCTCTTTCTGGAGACACACGATATGGGTTGTTCTTAAATGACACGCAACACGTCCAAACAGACCGTCAACACAAGTGTGCGCACGCACTTTGGACACTCGAGCCCACAGAATCCTTGTTGGTGGACAAACAAAGTGCAGAAAGGGGATCAGTGGTGGGATGGGTGCGTTGTGACGCTTTCACAATTTTAAATATGTAAGGAGAGGACGGGTGGTGAATCCATGACACAACGAGGATGTCACGACAAACCTACGACGACAATAGTTGGGAGACGGGCGTGGATGGCCGCATTTGATTCCTTGAGATGAACACAATTCAAATAACCAAACATTTTATGTGACCGCAATGTGGGGTCAGCAAAACAACAACAAAAAAATACGCCCACCCCCCCACTCTGCGGAGTGCTCGTCTGTCTCGGGTGGGGGGGAAAAGTCGCAAAAGTCACAAACAATTTTTCCCTTGGGAGGTCGAGGGTGCTTTCCGTCGGTTTCCCCGGGCCCACGGGGGGGACATTGCGAGACAGGGCGGCAGCCGGCGGCACAGCAGTGGGGACGTCTCAGGAACGTCGCCCCCTGGTGGAGCCGAGGGAGGCGCGCAGCCGCGGCTCTCTGGCCCTGCAACGACGACCACAACGAGAACGTTGGAACCCCCCAGAGAGTGCAGGTTGAACAAGTACATTAGTGTAGGGTCAAGTAGAGTGTAGTGTCGCTCCGAGGACCGATTCATCTGACTATTTAGCATGTTGTGTGAGCCAAAGAGGAATCAGAACCTTAATAGGTCCCATATTACACCACCAGGCGTGAGTGTGATTAGCCGTTACAAGCCGTTTGGAAAATCGGCCTCTTGTGACGTCACAAGTGGGCGTGTCCACCTAGATGTGTGCTGGATGGATCAGCCTACCGAGTGGACTGTAGCAAACACGCCCCATGATCCCACTCACACCTGGTGGTATACTACGTCACCTTTAAACCGCTTGACTCTCACAGGCCTGGTTCAATCTGGTATTTGATTGACCGCACGCACACACACACACCTGTAGTGCTCGTTGAAGTCCAGCCTGAAGCTGAGGAAGCGGAGGCTCTGGTCAGGACTGGTCATCAGCAGCACCAGGAACTGCTGCACGATGCCCTGGGGAGGGAGAAGGAAGAGGAAGAAAAAAAAAAATATATATAATAAAGTATGTAAAAACATTTTTTTTTGGAAAATAAAAGGGAGAAAGAAATTGTTTTTAATAAGAGGGGGGGGGGGTTGTCTGAAATGTGGAGAAGATGATTCAATTCAAAAACAAAACGTCAAGCAACAACAGGCACATTGATTGTGTGATATCACACTTTACCTTTACCATCTACACAAGCAACCGTTGTTCACCAGCAACAACGTAGAAGTTCTTTGCAGAACGGAAACGTATAAAACAGGGGAAAATCTAAAAAAACAAATTGAGGAAAGGGAGTGATTATGAGGGGAAAATCAGGACAGCTGGGCGTGTAGGGGTTTGCGTTGAGTTGGGGACAGAAAGCGAGCGCCACACAGACTAATCTGGGATCCACCAGGCCTACGCTGTTCAACAGAACCTCTTGCGGGAGACAGCACTGGGCCTGGGGGCCTGAACCAGAAACTGACCAGTGGCCACCGTGTTGATTTGACACCTTTACAGACACTTATTTTTTCTTTTACGGTTCAATACTTCTGGCCGAGTTTGTCTACGCCAACGCCACGCATACAGAGCCCCGCCTCCAGCGACATGATTGGTTCGAAACAAAAATGAAGCAAAAGAAAGTAACACCCCCCATAGACATGAGCTCGCCTGCCACCAGACTTTAGATATGAATCTAAATTCAGATTTGTGGGACTGCCACAGACAGAGGGAGGGAGGGAGGGTTAGAGGTATTGGGGTACCTGGTTAGCCTGGCTATTGCCAGACCAAGCTCAATCGTAGATTGCACGTTGGTTCTGGGGAAGCTGCTGCCATTTTCTTCAGCACAAGAGACGTGATCAACGGGCGGAGTTAAATTGACTCTGTACGCAATTGGCTGCTTGCCGTCGCTTCCTTGTCGTCATTGTGTTAAACCAGCCAATAGCGCGCCAGGGGGAGAAGCCAGCTTGGGTTAGATTGGCTCCCGCAAAAAAAAACGTATCGAAACTAGAAAGAAACGTATTGCTCTTCTCCAGACGCTTCTGCAGGGCGAACTCCAATCGCCGGCAGAACGGGCTGGGGGTTACCGGGTCTAGTACCTGGTAGTAGTGTGTGAGGATGTGCAGCTGCGAGCGCATCTTGGGTATGGTGTCCTGGAACTCTCGCACTCGGTTGGCCTCCTCCGCTTCCTGCTCCGCCGTCACGCCCCACTCGCCCTGCGGCGTGAACACAAAACCAAAAGAGAGAGAGAACGTCACGGCGAGGTCCAGAGGGGCGTGGCACTGACCTCTGGCCGCTCGCTGGTCGTCACCCAATGATCTGTTATTAACTATACATTTGCTCCTATTTTACAGCAAGTCGGTCTGATACGCTCCACGACGAACCAGGGGCTCGACAAGAACTAGATATAAACACAAACGCCGCTACGATGGCTCAGACGTAACAGTGTGTCGTTTACAGTCGTAACATTAACCAACATATGAACACATCTAACATATTAACCAATTCACCAAATTAAAAAGACCAAAATAAAACTCTGCACATGTTTTGCGCCAATCCAAGTTCTAGAAAACCGCCGCGGTCGCTACACGTTACAACGCAGATAGTAAAGGGGTCTTAAAACCAATGAATAAGACCCCGGTCTTATGTACCCTGGATTAATGCCTGATCATCTTAAAATACATCAACGTGAGCGGATGAGGTATCGCCTCATCATGGACTGCAGGGACCATCAGTAGTACATGTGAGACCAGTTTCTGCGTGACAGAAACTGGCACACTTCAAACACTGTCACACTTTGTGAACGTCATCTGGTGTGTGATCATATGTGAACGAGGTTGGGGTCCGTGATGGCGGCGGCGGCGCCCCCTCACCTGGGTCTCCCTCGCCTTCTTCTGCTCGTCGTACTGCAGCCGCAAGCGGAGCTCCTCCAGGGCCGAGCGGTACAGAGAGTCCTGGGCGCTCTGGAACTCAATGATCTGGTTGAAGATGGCCCTCAGCTGGTTCAGAAGAGACTGGGGGGAGGGAGAGAGAGAGAGAGAGAGAGAGAGAGAGAGAGAGAGAGAAGAGAGAGAGAGAGAGAGAGAGAGAGAGAGAGAGAGAGAGAGAGATGAGAGAGAGAAGGAGAGAGAGAGAGAGAGAGAGAGAGAGAGAGAAGAGAAGAGAGAGAGAGAGAGAGAGAGACCGACATCAGCAGAGCCCAGGTCTGGCCAATCACGGTCCAAATAACAGAGAATGTGTGTGTGTGTGTGTGTGTGTGTGTGTGTATGTGTGTAAATGTGTGTCCGTATGTCCGTAACTCTGCGTGTGTGTGTGCATGTTCGGCCGTGTGTGTGTGTGTGTGTGTGTGTGTGTGGTGTGTGTGTGTGTGTAAATGTGTAAGTGTGTGTGCGTGTTTTGCATGTGTGTGAGTAAATGTGTAAGTGTGTGTGCGTTGTTTTGTCTTACCCTGCTGTTGCTGTCCAGCAGGCACCTGGAGATGATGGTGTCCAGGAAGACCTCGTGGGCGGCGATGATGTGGTCCAGGTCCTGGGCCTGCTGCACCTTGTTCCACAGCTCGTCCCACGAGCACTCCAGCACCTGCACACACACACACACACACACACACAGACACACAACAACATGTGAACACATCTCCCCATGTTCCCTTCATGGATGTATGAAAACCAACCACTAGAGGGTGCCCACGGTACACAGATCATCTCCAATGATCCAAAATGTCCCCAGCACACAATGATCATTGCTCATCATCATCAAAAATAAAAACAAATATGTCTACCAGAGGAAGACGAGGTCACCATATTACAGAGGGCGAGTGTCTAACTTCACCACCTTCACCGCCGACTTTACCGCCTTGATGTCGACCAGCATTTACAAAACCATCGCTGATTGACATCACAACGTGGGAGGACAGAGAGAGGCTGGAATCAGGTTCTATTTGTGGACTGCATCAACTGCTAGGCTTGGGGGGTTGATTTTTCCATGTTCACTTGTGACATCACAAGTGGGACACACCC